>NW_027490250.1:0-289082 GCF_050948175.1 Xylocopa sonorina
AGACATCGGCAAACGCTATTTCCTAGCAAGGAAGTGTCGCATTTACATTCATTTGATGTGTAGACGAGGAATACATAACACTTCGCAATGAATATTATATCTTACCATGAAACATAGAAATGAGATGCGATATCGCGTTTTAAGAAGCATTAGAACACTACTGCTACGATAGGTAGACATTTGCAAACGCTATTTCCTTGCAAGGAAGTGTCGCATTTACATTCATTTGAATCGTAGACGAGGAATGCATAACACTTCGCAAAGAATATTATATCTTATCATGAAACATAGACATGAGATGCAATATCTCGTTTTAAGGAGCATTTGAAATCTATTGCTTCGATACGTAGACATCTGCAAACGCTATTTTCTTGCAAGGAACTGCCGCATTTACATTCATTTGAAGTGTAGACAAGGAATACATAACACTTCGCAAATCATATAATATCTTACCATGAAACATAGAAATGAGATGCGATATCGCGTTTTAAGAATCATATGAACTCTATTGCTACGATACGTAGACATCTGCAAACGCTATTTCCTTGCAAGGAAGTGTCGCATTTACATTCATTTGAAGTGTAGACGAGGAATACATAACACTTCGCAAGTCATATTATATCTTACCATGAAATATAGAAATAAGATCCGATATCGCGTTTTAAGAATCATAAGAACTCTTTTGCGACGATACGTAGACATCTGCAAACGCTATTTCCTTGCAGGGAAGTGTCGCATTTACATTCATTTGAAGTGTAGACGAGGAATACATGACACTTCGCAAATCAAATTATATCTTACCATGAAACATAGAAATGAGATGCGATATCGCGTTTTAAGGAGCATTAGAACTCTACTGCTACGATACGTAGACATCTGCAAACGCTATTTCCTTGCAGGGTAGTGTTGCATTTACATTCATTTGAATCGTAGACGAGGAATGCATAACACTGCGCAATGAATATTATATCTTATCATGAAACATAGATATGAGATGCAATATCTCGTTTTAAGAAGCATTTGAACACTATTGCTTCGATACGTAGACATCTGCAAACGCTATTTCCTTGCAAGGAAGGGTTGCATTTACATTCATTTGAAGTGTAGACGAGGAATACATAACACTTCGCAAATCATATTACATCTTACCATGAAACATAGAAATGAGATGCGATATCGCGTTTTAAGAAGCATTAGAACTCTATTGCTACGATACGTAGACATCTGCAATCGCTATTTCCTTGCAACGAAGTGTCACGTTTACTTTCATTTGAATCGTAGACGAGGAATGCATAACACTTAGCAATGAATATTATATCTTATCTTGAAACATAGATATGAGATGCGATATCGCGTTTTAAGGATCATATGAACTCTATTGCTACGATACGTAGACATCTGCAATCGCTATTTTCTTGCAACGAAGTGTCGCATTTACTTTCATTTGAATCGTAGACGTGGAATGCATAACACTTCGCAATGAATATTATATCTTATCATGAAACGTAGATATGAGATGCAATATCTCGTTTTAAGAAGCATTTGAAATCTATTGCTTCGATACGTAGACATCTGCAAACGCTATTTCCTTGCAAGGAAGTGTCGCATTTACATTCATTTGAAGTGTAGACGAGGAATACATAACACTACGCAAATCATATTATATCATACCATGAAACATAGAAATGAGATGCGATATCGCGTTTTAAGAATCATAAGAACTCTATTGCTACGATACGTAGACATCGGCAAACGCTATTTCCTAGCAAGGAAGTGTCGCATTCACATTCATTTGAAGTGTAGACGAGGAATACATAACACTCCGCAAATCATATTATATTTTACCATGAAACATAGAAATGTGATGCGATATCGCGTTTTATGAATCATAAGAACTCTATTGTTACGATACGTAGACATCAGCAAACGCTATTTCCTTGCAAAGAAGTGTCGCATTTACATTCATTTGAAGTGTAGACGAGGAATACATAACACTTCGCAAATCATATTATATCTTACCATGAAACATAGAAATGAGATCCGATATCGCGTTTTAAGAATCACAAGAACTCTATTGCTACGATACGTAGACATTTGCAAACGCTATTTCCTTGCAAGGAAGTGTCGCATTCACATTCATTTGAAGCGTGGTTGAGGAATACATGACACTTCGCAAATCATATTATATCTTACCATGAAACATAGAAATGTGATGCGATATCGCGTTTTAAGAAGCATTAGAACTCTATTTCTACGATACCTAGACATCAGCAGACGCTATTTCCTAGCAAGGAAGTGTCGCATTTACATTCATTTGAAGTGTGGACGAGGAATACATGACACTTCGCAAATCATATTATATCTTACCATGAAACACAGAAATGGGATGCGATATCGCGTTTTAAGAAGCATCAGAAATCCATTGCTACGATACGTAGACATCTGCAAACGCTATTTCCTTGCAAGAAAGTGTCGCATTTACTTTCATTTGAATCGTAGACGAGGAATGCATAACACTTCGCAATGAATATTATATCTTATCTTGAAACATAGATATGAGATGCGATATCGCGTTTTAAGAATCATATGAACTCTATTGCTTCGATACGTAGACATCTGCAAACGCTATTTCCTTGCAAGGAAGGGTTGCATTTACATTCATTTGAAGTGTAGACGAGGAATACATAACACTTCGCAAATCATATTACATCTTACCATGAAACATAGAAATGAGATGCGATATCGCGTTTTAAGAAGCATTAGAACACTATTGCTACGATAGGTAGACATCTGCAAACGCTATTTCCTTGCAAGGAAGTGTCGCATTTACATTCATTTGAAGTGTAGACGAGGAATACATAACACTTCGCAAAGAATATTATATCTTATCATGAAACATAGATATGAGATGCAATATCTCGTTTTAAGAAGCATTTGAACTCTATTGCTTCGATACGTAGACATCTGCAAACGCTATTTCCTTGCAAGGAAGGGTTGCATTTACATTCATTTGAAGTGTAGACGAGGAATACATAACACTTCGCAAATCATATTACATCTTACCATGAAACATAGAAATGAGATGCGATATCGCGTTTTAAGAAGCATTAGAACTCTATTGCTACGATACGTAGACATCTGCAATCGCTATTTCCTTGCAACGAAGTGTCACGTTTACTTTCATTTGAATCGTAGACGAGGAATGCATAACACTTAGCAATGAATATTATATCTTATCTTGAAACATAGATACGAGATGCGATATCGCGTTTTAAGGATCATATGAACTCTATTGCTACGATACGTAGACATCTGCAATCGCTATTTTCTTGCAACGAAGTGTCGCATTTACTTTCATTTGAATCGTAGACGAGGAATGCATAACACTTCGCAATGAATATTATATCTTATCATGAAACGTAGATTGTAACGTCAGGCGTACCGCCTGCCACCCTCCGGCGTCCACCTCATCATCCCCAGCATCCGTATCCGGAGCCCCTGCACACGGGCCACCCGCCGACTCGCCGTCCCTACAGAAGGAGACAAAGGTACGAGAGGGAAGAGGGATGCAGCATGCCGCGCCCACGCGCGATCTCCACACACGAGGGGGAGGACTTCACCCCGTATTACGAGGGCGAGGAGCTCTCCGACACGTACTGGGTCGAATCCCCAGCAATCACGAAGCCCTATACGTACTTCTCGTACATGTGGGATTAGAATAAGCACACTACTCACCTATGTACATACACACCAACACACACCTAGATTTAAGTGAATATATGTATATATTTTATTCATGCACGGTTATGTTCCGTGCACTCGCGCGCACACTCGACGCTCGCGGCTCACGCTTAACGCGGGCCGCGCCCCACTCCGAACGGCCGCCCCACCACGAGGGCCGAGCGGCCGCCCTACTCCGACCGTCCGCCCCACCGCGAGGGCCCAGCGACTCGCACGCCGCGCGACCCGAGGAGGTCGCGGACGCGAGATCCGAGAGTCAGTTCGCATCTCATCTCCGAACCGAGGAGTTCTAATCCAGCATCCGAACGATGCACCTCCGATCCGAGCAATAGGCTCATTCGCAACGAGCAATTAGCTCTAATGCATTCGTCTCTATCCATACTCCCATAGCGGAGTCCATTCGATACCTTATACTATTTCTAATTCTCATTGTAATCGCTAGTCAGTAACTTAGAATTTAGTCAAGTGTATCTAGTATAGTGAAATCATAGAATATAGTTTATTTTTACCAGATTCAAAGTATCTTTATTCGAGTTCAAATACAATTCCTTAATTCTAATCCACGGGTACGCTCGCGATTATTCTAATTCTATATCTCATCTACGATAGTCTTGAGGCTCGACGACTAGAGCGAACCAGCGCTTAGTTGCTCCATCCTCACTTCTACCGTGTACAGAATATCTTGCGCCCAGGTCGATCCCGGTAAGCTAGAGCGAACCAACGCTTAGCCGTGCCGTATTCAACCGAAGTTCAAGTATTCTCGATGAGCCTTGCACCTCCGACAAAGCGTACACGACGCGCGGGGAGGAGAGAGTTCATTCGTCGTCTCGCTCGGGAATACGTGGGTGATGCACCAGAATATTCAATTTCCTACGTTCGAGTCCTGGTTCCTGTGAAGGAGGTTTCCTTCGCCGCACGACCCGTACGAGTCGCCAATCGTCAGGGCCAAACGCCGATACCTGCCAGCCGGAGTCAACCCGCCTGGACGCTTATTCCCGTAGACGTACCTCCGTTCCAGCCGTACGCCGCCGCCATCCCGGTTGCGGATCCAAGGCGTTCCAGGTACCTGGAAAGAGAAATCAGACAGCGGAATCAAGCCTTCGCAAGGTAAGTTTAGTGTTAGTTACCGTTTTATCGAGTCCGAAACGCCAACGAACCCGGTCCGGACGCAATTCGCGTTATTTTCGGGAACGGTTACGACTTTGTGCCACCGTTGCGAGCGCAACCGCACCTCGGGACGTGACACGAAAGTTATTTTTGGTGACAGCGGTGGGATAGCCACGCGTTTCCTCCGGAAATTCCGCCGAAAGGAACCGCGAAACTAGATATGGCAACCCGGACTCCGACAAAAACGCGCCAGCAGACACAGCGAGCCGCCGCGATGGCCGATTCTGAACGCGAAAAACGCACTAGCAGAACGCTTGATTTCCAAGACGCTATCGCCGAGCCTCTTCCTAGTACCGCGCAACAAAATACTTCCGCGAAAAATACGAAAGCGACCGATCCGAGTAATGCCGCGTTGCTCCAGCAAATAGAAATTTTACGTCGTGAATTAGAATCTATTCGCAGAACGCCTGATTTAACGCGCGACGATACCGTTTCGCTGGATATTCCTCGGGGAAATCCGCTTTCCGGACATAATTCGAGCTCCGATTTCAATACAAATAGTTCGCAACACGACGAGCTATCGCTTAAGCAGGCCCTCGAAGCCGTGCCGACATTCGATGGTCAGAACATTCCCATTCTTCAGTTTACCCGAGCGTGTAAACGCGCTTATGAGCTTATCCCTAATGGGTGCGAGCGAACTTTCACACGCCTGCTTAAGGGAAAACTCAAGGGTCGTGCCTACGCCGCGCTAGAAGACGAGCCGTGTTACACAATACTCGAATTAACGGACGTTCTTCGCAGCACATTTTGCTCCGTAAAATCAGCTCATCATTATCGGGGTGAACTTGCCAATATATTTATGCGCGCGAACGAGCACATTCTAGATTACATCGGTCGAGTAAAAGATCTTAGAACCGCTATAATTGATTGCGAAAGGCTTGCTCGACGAGACACACCGGAATCGCTCGATGACGTAGACGCGCTCACATTACAATGTTTTAAAGACGGTCTCATTCCAGAAATTCGGATGCAAATGACGGTAAATTCATTCGGTACATTGCGAGAAACGTTCGCTCGAGCGCGGGAGCTCTATCAAATGCACGAACGTGATTGCAACCGGCTAGGTAGATCGCGTGTCGCGCGACCAGAATCGCGCGAAAAACCAGCCGAAATTATTTGCCGAAAATGCAATAATATCGGACATTACGCGACCGAGTGTCGGCTCAGACCGCCATCGCCGTACCGACCGCAGGAATACTTGCGATCCAGGGACGTACCGCCTCCTACTCGAGGCCCCGCGTACGAACGACCGAGACAAATCGTAGCCAGGGACGCGCCCAAATTTTGTCGCTATTGCAAGACCCCGGGGCACGAAATAGGCGAGTGCCGAAAAAGGCAGTACAACAACGCGGTAAATAAAAATTCGGGAAACGACAATGGCCTCCGCACCCGCCGCGAGACAGGTGGCGAGGCCGCGCACCAAGTCCGTCCTCTCGCCGCGAACAACTCCAACGCGGAAATCGACGAAACGCCGCGATAAACATAACCGGAAAAACTAGCACGCCAAACGTAATTCTAAAATCCGATCTTCTAATTTCACCAACTCGCTTCATGGTGGACACTGGGGCGGAAATAAATATTATAAAACGTTCGGCTCTAAAAGCATCCGCGCGAATCGATAAGTCCGAGATCGTAATAATAACAGGGGTAACCGATGGCAAAACCGCAACCTTAGGGACGGTGAATCTTGTCATTTTCGGTCGCGTCGTCCCTTTTAATGTGGTCGAGGATGATTTTCCCCTTAAACCAAGCGGGATCCTCGGCTCCGGGTTCTGTATGGACGCAGAAATCTCTTTTCCAAATAAAATAATCAAATGGAATGGTAAGAGAATTCCTTTCGAAGACGATATCGAAACACTCGAGGAACCGTCACCGGAGTCGAAAATAAAGCCTCTCCTATCGCCGAAACGTAAACAAGCGCCGCGCACGGAATCTATTCCCCCTCCGCCGCCGCGCCCGCCGCGTAAATCATCGCCTCCGCTGAAACGCGATGCAGCAACGAAATCGAAGCTTCGAACGCAAGACAAAGCAGCTTCTCCGAAGTCAGGAGACCGTATCTCCATTCCGCCGAGATCAAATATCGGTATCAAGGTCCGCGTAGTTAATTCGAACCTCGCGGAAGGTATAATTCCTCGTATCGATCTTGCGCCGGGTATATTTTTCGGAAACGCTCTCGTCAGAGTAATTCGGGGCAAAGCGGTAACTCGAATAATTAATTCATCCGACCGCGCCGTCGAAATCGCGTTACCAGAAATCGTACTTGAGCCCGCGCAAATCATGACTCCCCTCCATAAGGAGGAAAGTCCATCGCTCTATCCGGTTTTTTCTAAATCCAACGTATCCGCCGTACCGATCGGCTCATCCCAAAAAGGGAAAACTTCTATTTCTATCTCGAGTCAGACACCATATTCGACACTCGAAACTCCTCCTTCGCGTTGCAAAATCGCGAATGTTCAACAGATCTCCTATGCTCAGGCGGTTAAAAATAATATACAACAGGCGCCGTTGAAACAAACATCGAAATCCGCCAATCCTTCGAAATCTCGCCTAGACCGAATTCTTAGTCTCCTCCGTCTCGACCACCTCAACGCAGAGGAAAGAGAGCACGTCGTCCGTCTCGTTCAAAGCACGCAGGAGCTTTTTCACATTGAGGGGGATAAATTAGGGCATACGTCAGCAACCACGCACAAGATTCCAACCGTCGACGACCGCCCCGTCAATGTGAAACAATACCGTTTCCCACCAGCTCATAAGGAGGAGATTCGACGACAAGTCGACAAATTTTTACAAAATGGTGTCATCTCTCCGTCAAAATCACCATATAATTCGCCATTGTGGGTTGTCCCAAAGAAACCGGACTCCTTGGGCAACAAGCAATGGCGCGTCGTCATCGACTACCGCGCACTCAATGAGAAATCTGTCGCCGATGCCTATCCCCTCCCTTGCATTACCGAGATACTTGATCAGCTCGGGAGTGCGAAGTATTTTAGTACATTCGATCTCGCGAGCGGATTTCACCAGATCCCAATGGAGCCCGCCGATGCTCCTAAAACTGCTTTTTCGACGCCTCACGGGCATTATGAATTTAAAAGAATGCCATTCGGATTAAAAAATGCGCCAGCAACGTTCCAACGACTTATGGACAATGTCCTGTCCGGTCTCCAGGGGAACGAAATTTTCGTCTATTTGGACGACATTGTTATCTACGCTAGCTCTCTTCAAGAACATCGACTTAAATTCGATAAATTAACTCAACGGCTCAAAGAAGCTAATTTAGTATTGCAGCCGGATAAGTGCGAATTCTTGAGGAGAGAAGTAAGCTATTTGGGTCATATTATCAGTGAGCACGGTGTAAAACCTGACCCTGCGAAAATTAGCGCCGTCAAAAATTTTCCGCGCCCGCGCAACGCGAAACAGATCAAACAATTCCTCGGGCTCGCGGGATACTACAGGCGGTTCATCGCAAATTTTTCCAATATTGCTAAGCCTCTAACGAATTTGTTAAAAAAGGACGCGCCCTTTGTATGGCGTAACGAGCATGAGAATTCATTCGTCAAACTCCGAGATTGCCTATGCGAAGCGCCTATCTTGCAGTACCCCAACTTTAAACAACCATTCGTGATAACGACCGACGCGTCCGCCGAAGCTATTGGTGCTATCTTGAGTCAAGGACCAATAGGCCGCGACTTGCCAATCGCGTACACGTCGCGACTGTTAAACGCTGCGGAGAAAAACTACTCCACGATCGAGAAGGAGTGTCTGGCGATTGTCTACGCCGTCCATTACTTTCGTCCATACATATACGGTAATCAATTCAAACTCGTTACCGACCATCGACCGTTAGTGTGGATGAATTCGGTCAAGGACCCGTCAAGTAGACTCGTACGGTGGAGGCTTAAGTTAGCAGAATTTGACTACGAGATGGTCTATAAAAGTGGAAAAACGAACCTTAATGCGGACGCATTGTCGCGGAATCCCGCTCAAATTTTTCCGCTCTCGTATTCAGAAAACTCGGAGGACGACATCTTCGATGTGCCTCCGGAAACCCGTAAAAAGTATACCACACTAGCGCCTCCTCCTACTCCGGTAACATCAGAACCTGAATTACCGACTCCAGGCACGTCCTTCCGTACCAACACAGCACCACCTCCGCAAGTCGCCAGCGACAGCACCGACTTCTATACTCCTGCTCCAAATGAATTTTTCCGACGCGAACCTCTATTTAATTTCAGCCGTGACGCATTATCAACGCGACGAGACAATGTAGTTGTCTTCGTCACGCAATCTGGGCACCCCTATGACACGGGCGCCAAAGATCTAGCGAACGCTGAAAAATTCCTTCCAAACAAAAATCACGTTCTTACCAAAGCCAAAGTCATACAAATCGGAAACGAATTCCAAATCCAGCTTCCAATCATCGAACATTCCACCAGATCAATCAATTTCCAGACCGTAATAGAAACATTCAGATCCTTGTGCGACGTTGTAAACGAATTACAATTACAAACATTTAGTATCGCACAAACCTATCTAGACTCCGTATCCTGGTCCCGAATCCAGAAAATCCTTCAGGACCTGTTTTATGAAACAACTGTCCAGATTACGGTCTGCCAGGGCCTCATTAAAACCCCTTCGGTCGAAGAGCGACTGAAAATAATAAGAGAAAACCACGACTCCCCTGTGGGAGGTCACAAAGGGGTTAATAAAACTTATTCTCGCATCAGACAACAATACTTTTGGCCAAACATGAAAACACAAATACAAGAATACATTGGCAAATGTAAAAGTTGTCAGACAGAGAAACTGGTCCGGGTAAAGACCAGACAGCCTCTCACTTTAACCGACACCCCTGGCAGGGCATTCGATAAGATTTCAATGGACGTAATGGGTCCTCTTCCCGAAACTTCCGACGGTTATACAAGTATCCTCACGATCCAAGATCTCCTCACTAAATACTCAGTCGCAGTTCCTCTCAAAACCACCACCGCAGTAGACATTGCCGAAGCTTTAATAAAAGAATTCATTTGTAAATTCGGATGCCCGAAAGGCATACTCACGGACCAAGGTTCGAACTTTATAAACAGCTTGATTAAAGCCATAGCAATCAAATTCCGTATTAAGCAATACAAGTCCACTGCGTTCCATCCACAGACAAACGGGTCCGTTGAACGATCTCACCACGTCCTGGCCGAATATCTGAAGCATTACATAGAGTCGAGTAACGATTGGGTGAATTGGTTACCGTATGCAATGTTTTCATACAACACCAGTGTGCACGAGGGTACATTATACACCCCACACGAACTAGTGTTCGGCAGGATAGCTAGGACGCCGTCAGCCACTCCTTTTCAGGACAGCTCTGATAACGAAACTTATAGCGACTATCTTATACAACTTCAGGAGAAAATCTCGAAATCTCAGGATTTGGCTAAAGCCAATCTAGACAATGCGAAACGCCGTTCTAAATATTATTATGACCGAAATCTCAATGTCCAAAACTTCGAGGTAGGCCAATGGGTCTATCTTTTAAAAGAGCCGAACAAACATAAGTTCCAGGCACAGTATTCTGGACCGTACCGTATCCTCGAAATTTTGGGCAATTGTAATGTTAAGCTGAATGTAAAAGGGCGCCATAAAATTGTTCATACGAACAAAATCAAAATTTGTAAACGAATGCATAGTATGCAGAGTGTGGATGCTAGTGAAAGAAAAGTGCGAAAAACTGAAAATGAAGTCAGTGAGAGCAGTGACATTCAAACGAACGCTGAAAGTGAAAGCGACGAAAGTGCCTGCAATCCGAAGGAAGCCCGCAGTCACGGTCCAATCTCCAAACGTTATCGCCAGGATCAACCAGGCGAAAAACCTCAGATTCCGCAGCATCCAGCCGACAGGACCAAGAGAAGGATCCAGCATCCCGAAATCTACCCAACAGACAAGAGATCTCGGCATGGCCGAGATTCTTTTTCCAAGGGGGGTGGTGTAACGTCAGGCGTACCGCCTGCCACCCTCCGGCGTCCACCTCATCATCCCCAGCATCCGTATCCGGAGCCCCTGCACACGGGCCACCCGCCGACTCGCCGTCCCTACAGAAGGAGACAAAGGTACGAGAGGGAAGAGGGATGCAGCATGCCGCGCCCACGCGCGATCTCCACACACGAGGGGGAGGACTTCACCCCGTATTACGAGGGCGAGGAGCTCTCCGACACGTACTGGGTCGAATCCCCAGCAATCACGAAGCCCTATACGTACTTCTCGTACATGTGGGATTAGAATAAGCACACTACTCACCTATGTACATACACACCAACACACACCTAGATTTAAGTGAATATATGTATATATTTTATTCATGCACGGTTATGTTCCGTGCACTCGCGCGCACACTCGACGCTCGCGGCTCACGCTTAACGCGGGCCGCGCCCCACTCCGAACGGCCGCCCCACCACGAGGGCCGAGCGGCCGCCCTACTCCGACCGTCCGCCCCACCGCGAGGGCCCAGCGACTCGCGCGCCGCGCGACCCGAGGAGGTCGCGGACGCGAGATCCGAGAGTCAGTTCGCATCTCATCTCCGAACCGAGGAGTTCTAATCCAGCATCCGAACGATGCACCTCCGATCCGAGCAATAGGCTCATTCGCAACGAGCAATTAGCTCTAATGCATTCGTCTCTATCCATACTCCCATAGCGGAGTCCATTCGATACCTTATACTATTTCTAATTCTCATTGTAATCGCTAGTCAGTAACTTAGAATTTAGTCAAGTGTATCTAGTATAGTGAAATCATAGAATATAGTTTATTTTTACCAGATTCAAAGTATCTTTATTCGAGTTCAAATACAATTCCTTAATTCTAATCCACGGGTACGCTCGCGATTATTCTAATTCTATATCTCATCTACGATAGTCTTGAGGCTCGACGACTAGAGCGAACCAGCGCTTAGTTGCTCCATCCTCACTTCTACCGTGTACAGAATATCTTGCGCCCAGGTCGATCCCGGTAAGCTAGAGCGAACCAACGCTTAGCCGTGCCGTATTCAACCGAAGTTCAAGTATTCTCGATGAGCCTTGCACCTCCGACAAAGCGTACACGACGCGCGGGGAGGAGAGAGTTCATTCGTCGTCTCGCTCGGGAATACGTGGGTGATGCACCAGAATATTCAATTTCCTACGTTCGAGTCCTGGTTCCTGTGAAGGAGGTTTCCTTCGCCGCACGACCCGTACGAGTCGCCAATCGTCAGGGCCAAACGCCGATACCTGCCAGCCGGAGTCAACCCGCCTGGACGCTTATTCCCGTAGACGTACCTCCGTTCCAGCCGTACGCCGCCGCCATCCCGGTTGCGGATCCAAGGCGTTCCAGGTACCTGGAAAGAGAAATCAGACAGCGGAATCAAGCCTTCGCAAGGTAAGTTTAGTGTTAGTTACCGTTTTATCGAGTCCGAAACGCCAACGAACCCGGTCCGGACGCAATTCGCGTTATTTTCGGGAACGGTTACGACTTTGTGCCACCGTTGCGAGCGCAACCGCACCTCGGGACGTGACAAGATATGAGATGCAATATCTCGTTTTAAGAAGCATTTGAAATCTATTGCTTCGATACGTAGACATCTGCAAACGCTATTTCCTTGCAAGGAAGTGTCGCATTTACATTCATTTGAAGTGTAGACGAGGAATACATAACACTACGCAAATCATATTATATCATACCATGAAACATAGAAATGAGATGCGATATCGCGTTCTAAGAATCATAAGAACTCTATTGCTACGATACGTAGACATCGGCAAACGCTATTTCCTAGCAAGGAAGTGTCGCATTCACATTCATTTGAAGTGTAGACGAGGAATACATAACACTCCGCAAATCATATTATATTTTACCATGAAACATAGAAATGTGATGCGATATCGCGTTTTATGAATCATAAGAACTCTATTGTTACGATACGTAGACATCAGCAAACGCTATTTCCTTGCAAAGAAGTGTCGCATTTACATTCATTTGAAGTGTAGACGAGGAATACATAACACTTCGCAAATCATATTATATCTTACCATGAAACATAGAAATGAGATCCGATATCGCGTTTTAAGAATCACAAGAACTCTATTGCTACGATACGTAGACATCTGCAAACGCTATTTCCTTGCAAGGAAGTGTCGCATTTACATTCATTTGAAGCGTGGACCAGGAATATATGACACTTCGCAAATCATATTATATCTTACCACGAAACATAGAAACGAGATGCGATATCGCGTTTTAAGAAGCATTAGAACTCTATTGCTACGATACCTAGACATCTGCAGACGCTACTTCCTAGCAAGGAAGTGTCGCATTTACATTCATTTGAAGGGTAGACGAGGAATACATGACACTTCGCAAATCATATTATATCTTACCACGAAACATAGAAAGGAGATGCGATATAGCGTTTTAAGAAGCATTAGAACTCTATTGCTACGATACCTAGACATCTGCAGACGCTACTTCCTAGCAAGGAAGTGTCGCATTTACATTCAGTTGATGTGTAGACGAGGAATACATAACACTTGGCAAATCATATTATATCTTACCATGAAACATAGAAATGAGATCCGATATCGCGTTTTAAGAATCACAAGAACTCTATTGCTACGATACGTAGACATCTGCAAACGCTAATTCCTTGCAAGGAAGTGTCGCATTTACATTCATTTGATGTGTAGACGAGGAATACATAACACATCGCAAATCATATTATATCTTACCATGAAACATAGAAATGAGATGCGATATCGCGTTTTAAGAAGCATCAGAAATCAATTGCTACGATACGTAGACATCTGCAAACGCTATTTCCTTGCAAGAAAGTGTCGCATTTACTTTCATTTGAATCGTAGACGAGGAATGCATAACACTTCGCAATGAATATTATATCTTATCTTGAATCATAGATATGAGATGCGATATCGCGTTTTAAGTATCATAAGAACACTATTGCTACGATACGTAGACATCTGCAAACGCTATTTCCTTGCAAAGAAGTGTCGCATTTACATTCATTTGAAGTGCAGACGAGGAATACATAAAACTTCGCAAATCATATTATATCTTACCATGAAACATAGAAATGAGATCCGATATCGCGTTTTAAGGATCACAAGAACTCTATTGCTACGATACGTAGACATCTGCAAACGCAATTTCCTTGCAAGGAAGAGTCGCATTTACATTCATTTGAAGCGTGGACGAGGAATACATGACACTTCGCAAATCATATTATATCTTACCACGAAACATAGAAATGAGGTGCGATATCGCGTTTTAAGAAGCATTAGAACCCTATTGCTACGATACCTAGACATCTGCAGACGCTACTTCCTAGCAAAGAAGTGTGGCATTTACATTCATTTGAAGGGTAGACGAGGAATACATGATACTTCGCAAATCATATAATATCTTACCATGAAACGTAGAAATGAGATGCGATATCGTGTTTTAAGAATCATAAGAACTCTATTGCTACGATACCTAGACATCTGCAGACGCTATTTCCTAGCAAGGAAGTGTCGCATTTACATTCATTTGAAGTGTGGACGAGGAATACATGACACTTCGCAAATCATATTATATCTTACCATGAAACATAGAAATGAGATGCGATATCGCGTTTTAAGAATTATAAGAACCCTATTGCTACGAGACGTAGACATCTGCAAACGCTATTTCTTTGCAAGGAAGTGTCGCATTTACATTCATTTGAATCGTAGACGAGGAATGCATAACACTTCGCAAATCATATTACATCTTACCATGAAAAATAGAAATGAGATGCGATATCGAGTTTTAAGAAGCATTAGAACTCTATTGCTACGATACCTAGACATCTGCAGACGCTATTTCCTAGCAAGGAAGTGTCGCGTTTACGTTCATTTGAAGTGTAGACGAGGAATACATAACACTTCGCAAATCATATTATATCTTACCATTAAACATAGAAATGAGATGCGATATCGCGTTTTAAGAAGCATTAGAACACTATTGCTACGATAGGTAGACATTTGCAAACGCTATTTCCTTGCAAGGAAGTGTCGCATTTACATTCATTTGAAGCGTGGTTGAGGAATACATGACACTTCGCAAATCATATTATATCTTACCACGAAACATAGAAATGTGATGCGATATCGCGTTTTAAGAAGCACTAGAACTCTATTGCTACGATACCTAGACATCTACAGACGCTACTTCCTAGCAAGAAAGTGTCGCATTTACATTCATTTGAAGGGTAGACGAGGAATACATAACACTTCGCAAATCATGTTATATCTTACCATGAAACATAGAAATGAGATGCGATATCGCGTTTTAAGAATTATAAGAACCCTATTGCTACGAGACGTAGACATCTGCAAACGCTATTTCTTTGCAAGGAAGTGTCGCATTTACATTCATTTGAATCGTAGACGAGGAATGCATAACACTTCGCAAATCATATTACATCTTACCATGAAACATAGAAATGAGATGCGATATCGAGTTTTAAGAAGCATTAGAACTCTATTGCTACGATACCTAGACATCTGCAGACGCTATTTCCTAGCAAGGAAGTGTCGCGTTTACATTCATTTGAAGTGTAGACGAGGAATACATAACACTTCGCAAATCATATTATATCTTACCATTAAACATAGAAATGAGATGCGATATCGCATTTTAAGAAGCATTAGAACACAATTGCTACGATAGGTAGACATTTGCAAACGCTATTTCCTTGCAAGGAAGTGTCGCATTTACATTCATTTGAAGCGTGGACGAGGAATACATGACACTTCGCAAATCATATTATATCTTACCACGAAACATAGAAATGTGATGCGATATCGCGTTTTAAGAAGCATTAGAACTCTATTGCTACGATACCTAGACATCTGCAGACGCTACTTCCTAGCAAGAAAGTGTCGCATTTACATTCATTTGAAGTGTAGACGACGGATATATAACACTTCGCAAATCATATTATACCTTACCATGAAACATAGAAATGAGGTGCGATATCGCGTTTTAAGGATCATAAGAACTCTATTGCTACGATACGTAGACATCTGCAAACGCTATTTCCTTGCAAGGAAGTGTCGCATTTACATTCATTTGATATGTAGACGAGGAATACATAACACTTCGCAAATCATATTATATCTTACCATGAAACATAGAAATGAGATGCGATATCGCGTTTTAAGAGGCATTAGAGCTCTACTGCTACGATACGTAGACATCTGCAAACGCTATTTCCTAGCGAGGAAGTGTCGCATTCACATTCATTTGAAGTGTAGACGAGGAATACATAACACTCCGCAAATCATATTATATCTTACCACGAAACATAGAAATGTGATGCGATATCGCGTTTTAAGAATCATAAGAACTCTATTGCTACGATATCTAGACATCTGCAGACGCTACTTCCTAGCAAGGAAGTGTCGCATTTACATTCGTTTGAAGTGTAGACGAGGAATACATAACACTTCGTAAATCATATTATATCTTACCATTAAACATAGAAATGAGATCCGATATCGCGTTTTAAGAAGCATTAGAACTCTATTGCTACGATTCGTAGACATCTGCAATCGCTATTTCCTTGCAACGAAGTGTCGCATTTACTTTCATTCAAATCGTAGACGAGGAATGCATAACGCTTCGCAATGAATATTATATCTTATCTTGAAACATAGATATGAGATGCGATATCGCGTTTTAAGAATCATATGAACTCTATTGCAACGATACGTAGACATCTGCAATCGCTATTTCCTTGCAAGGAAGTGTCGCATTTACTTTCATTTGAATCGTAGACGAGGAATGCATAACACTTCGCAAAGAATATTATATCTTATCATGAAACATAGATATGAGATGCAATATCTCGTTTTAAGAAGCATTTGAAATCTATTGCTTCGATACGTAGACATCTGCAAACGCTATTTCCTTGCAAGGAAGAGTCGCATTTACATTCATTTGAATCGTAGACGAGGAATGCATAACACTTCGCAAAGAATATTATATCCTATCATGAAACATAGATATGAGATGCAATATCTCGTTTTAAGAAGCATTTGAAATCTATTGCTTCGATACGTAGACATCTGCAAACGCGATTTTCTTGCAAGGAAGTGTCGCATTTACATTCATTTGAAATGTAGACAAGGAATACATAACACTTCGCAAATCATATTATATCTTACCATGAAACATAGAAATGAGATGCGATATCGCGTTTTAAGATGCAGCAGAAATCCATTGCTACGATACGTAGACATCAGCAAACGCTATTTCCTTGCAAGGAAGTGTCGCATTTACATTCATTTGAAGTGTAGACGAGGAATACATAACACTTCGCAAATCATATTATATCTTACCATGAAACATAGAAATGAGATGCGATATCGCGTTTTAAGAAGCATTAGAACACTATTGCTACGATACGCTGACATCTGCAAACGCTATTTCCTTCCAAGGAAGTGTCGCATTTACATTCATTTGAAGTGTACACGAGGAATACATGACACTTCGCAAATCATATTATACCTTACCATGAAACATAGAAATGATATGCGATATCGCGTTTTAAGAATCATAAGAACTCTATTGCTACGATATGTAGACATCTGCAAACGCTAATTCCTTGCAAGGAAGTGTCGCATTTACATTCATTTGAAGTGTAGACGAGGAATACATAACACTTCGCGAATCATATTATATCTTACCATGAAACATAGAAATGAGATGCGATATCGCGTTTTAAGAAGCATTAGAACACTATTGCTACGATAGGTTGACATTTGCAAACGCTATTTCCTTGCAAGGAAGTGTCGCATTTTCATTCATTTGAAGTGTAGACGAGGAATAAATAACACTTCGCAAATCATATTATATCTTTCCATGAAACATAGAAATGAGATGCGATATCGCGTTTTAAGAGGCATTAGAACACTACTGCTACGATACGTAGACATCTGCAAACGCTATTTCCTAGCGAGGAAGTGTCGCATTCACATTCATTTGAAGTGCAGACGAGGAATACATAACAATCCGCAAATCATATTATATCTTACCACGAAACATAGAAATGAGATGCGATATCGCGTTTTAAGAAGCATTAGAACACTATTGCTACGATAGGTTGACATTTGCAAACGCTATTTCCTTGCAAGGAAGTGTCGCATTTTCATTCATTTGAAGTGTAGACGAGGAATAAATAACACTTCGCAAATCATATTATATCTTTCCATGAAACATAGAAATGAGATGCGATATCGCGTTTTAAGAGGCATTAGAACTCTACTGCTACGATACGTAGACATCTGCAAACGCTATTTCCTAGCGAGGAAGTGTCGCATTCACATTCATTTGAAGTGTAGACGAGGAATACATAACACTCCGCAAATCATATTACATCTTACCACGAAACATAGAAATGAGATGCGATATCGCGTTTTAAGAAGCATTAGAACTGAATTGTTACGATACCTAGACATCTGCAGACGCTACTTCCTAGCAAGGAAGTGTCGCATTTACATTCAGTTGATGTGTAGACGAGGAATACATAACACTTCGCAAATCATATTATATCTTACCATGAAACATAGAAATGAGATGCGATATCGCGTTTTAAGAAGCATTAGAACTCTATTGCTACGATACGTAGACATCTGCAAACGCTATTTCCGTGCAAGGAAGTGTCGCATTTACTTTCATTTGAATCGTAGACGAGGAATGCATAACACTTCGCAATGAATATTATATCTTATCTTGAAACATAGATATGAGATGCGATATCGCGTTTTAAGAATCATATGAACTCTATTGCTACGATACGTAGACGTCTGCAAACGCTAATTCCTTGCAAGGAAGTGTCGCATTTACATTCATTTGATGTGTAGACGAGGAATACATAACACTTCGCAAATCATATTATATCTTACCATGAAACATAGAAATGAGATGCGATATCGCGTTTTAAGAAGCATTAGAACTCTACTGCTACGATACATAGACATCTGCAGACGCTACTTCCTAGCAAGGAAGTGTCGCACTTACATTCATTTGACGTGTAGACGAGGAATACATGACACTTCGCAAATCATATAATATCTTACCATGAAACGTAGAAATGAGATGCGATATCGCGTTTTAAGAATCATAAGAACTCTAATGCTACGATACGTAGACATCTGCAAACGCTATTCCCTAGCGAGGAAGTGTCGCATTCACATTCATTTGAAGTGTAGACGAGGAATACATAACACTTCGCAAATCATATTATATCTGACCATGAAACATAGAAATGTGATGCGATATCGCGTTTTAAGAATCATAAGAACTCTATTGCTACGATACGTAGACATCTGCAAACGCTAATTCCTTGCAAGGAAGTGTCGCGTTTACATTCATTTGATGTGAAGACGAGGAATACATAACACTTCGCAAATCATATTATATCTTACCATGAAACATAGAAATGAGGTGCGATATCGCGTTTTAAGAAGCATTAGAACTCTACTGCTACGATACTTCGACATCTGCAAACGCTATTTCCTAGCGAGGATGTTTCGCATTCACATTCATTTGAAGTGTAGACGAGGAATACATAACACTCCGCAAATCATATTATATTTTACCATGAAACATAGAAATGTGATGCGATATCGCGTTTTAAGAATCATAAGAACTCTATTGCTACGATACGTAGACATCTGCAAACGCTATTTCCGTGCAAGGAAGTGTCGCATTTACTTTCATTTGAATCGTAGACGAGGAATGCATAACACTTCGCAATGAATATTATATCTTATCTTGAAACATAGATATGAGATGCGATATCGCGTTTTAAGAATCATATGAACTCTATTGCTACGATACGTAGACATCTGCAATCGCTATTTCCTTGCAAGGAAGTGTCGCATTTACTTTCATTTGAATCGTAGACGAGGAATGCATAACACTTCGCAATGAGTATTATATCTTATCATGAAACATAGATATGAGATGCAATATCTCGTTTTAAGAAGCATTTGAAACCTATTGCTTCGATACGTAGACATCTGCAAACGCTATTTTCTTGCAAGGAAGTGTCGCATTTACATTCATTTGAATTGTAGACGAGGAATACATAACACTTCGCAAATCATATTATATCTTACCATGAAATATAGAAATGAGATCCGATATCGCGTTTTAAGAATCATAAGAACTCTTTTGCGACGATACGTAGACATCTGCAAACGCTATTTCCTCGCAGGGAAGTGTCGCATTTACATTCATTTGAGGTGTAAACGAGGAATACATGACACTTCGCAAATCATATTATATCTTACCATGAAACATAGAAATGAGATGCGATATCGCGTTTTAAGATGCAGCAGAAATCCATTGCTACGATACGTAGACATCAGCAAACGCTATTTCCTTGCAAGAAAGTGTCGCATTTACAATCATTTGAAGTGTAGACGACGGATATATAACACTTCGCAAATCATATTATACCTTACCATGAAACATACAAATGAGATGCGATATAGCGTTTTAAGAATCATAAGAACTCTATTGCTACGATACGTAGACGTCTGCAAACGCTAATTCCTTGCAAGGAAGTGTCGCATTTACATTCATTTGATGTGTAGACGAAGAATACATAACACTTCGCAAATCATATTATATCTTACCATGAAACATAGAAATGAGATGCGATATCGCGTTTTAAGAAGCATTAGAACTCTACTGCTACGATACCTAGACATCTGCAGACGCTACTTCCTAGCAAGGAAGTGTCGCACTTACATTCATTTGACGTGTAGACGAGGAATACATGACACTTCGCAAATCATATAATATCTTACCATGAAACGTAGAAATGAGATGCGATATCGCGTTTTAAGAATCATAAGAACTCTAATGCTACGATACGTAGACATCTGCAAACGCTATTTCCTTCTAAGGAAGTGTCGCATTTACATTCATTTGAAGTGTAGACGAGGAATACATGACACTTCGCAAATCATATTATATCTTACCATGAAACATACAAATGAGATGCGATATCGCGTTTTAAGAAGCATTAGAACTCTATTGCTACGATACGTAGACATCTGCAAACGCTATTTCCTTGCAAAGAAGTGTCGCATTTACATTCATTTGAAGTGTAGACGAGGAATACATAACATTTCGCAAATCATATTATATCTTACCATGAAACATAGAAATGAGATCCGATATCGCGTTTTAAGTATCATAAGATCTCTATTGCTACGATACGTAGACATCTGCAAACGCTATTTCCTTGCAAGGAAGTGTCGCATTTACATCCATTTGAAGTGTAGACGAGGAATACATGACACTTCGCAAATCATATTATATCTTACCATGAAACATAGAAATGAGATGCGATATCGCGTTTTAAGAAGCATTAGAACACTATTGCTACGATAGGTAGACATTTGCAAACGCTATTTCCTTGCAAGGAAGTGTCGCATTTACATTCAATTGAAGTGTAGGCGAGGAATACATAACACTTCGCAATTCGTATTATATCTTACCATGAAACATAGAAATGAGATGCGATATCGCGTTTTAAGAAGCATTAGAAATCTATTGCTACGATACGTAGACATCTGCAAACGCTATTTCCTTGCAAGGAAGTGTCGCATTTACATCCATTTGAAGTGTAGACGAGGAATACATGACACTTCGCAAATCATATTATATCTTACCATGAAACATAGAAATGAGATGCGATATCGCGTTTTAAGAAGCATTAGAACACTATTGCTACGATAGGTAGACATTTGCAAACGCTATTTCCTTGCAAGGAAGTGTCGCATTTACATTCAATTGAAGTGTAGGCGAGGAATACATAACACTTCGCAATTCATATTATATCTTACCATGAAACATAGAAATGAGATGCGATATCGCGTTTTAAGAAGCATTAGAAATCTATTGCTACGATACGTAGACATCTGCAAACGCTATTTCCTTGCAAGGAAGTGTCGCATTTACATCCATTTGAAGTGTAGACGAGGAATACATGACACTTCGCAAATCATATTATATCTTACCATGAAACATAGAAATGAGATGCGATATCGCGTTTTAAGAAGCATTAGAACACTATTGCTACGATAGGTAGACATTTGCAAACGCTATTTCCTTGCAAGGAAGTGTCGCATTTACATTCATTTGAAGTGTAGACGAGGAATACATAGCACATCGCAAATCATATTATATCTTACCATGAAACATAGAAATGAGATGCGATATCGCGTTTTAAGAATCATAAGAAATCTATTGCTACGATACGTAGACATCTGCAATCGCTATTTCCTTGCAAGGAAGTGTCGCATTTACTTTCATTTGAATCGTAGACGAGGAATGCATAACACTTCGCAATGAATATTATATCTTATCATGAAACATAGATATGAGATGCAATATCTCGTTTTAAGAAGCATTAGAACTCTAATGCTACGATACGTAGACATCAGCAAACGCTATTTCCTTGCAACGAAGTGTCGCATTTACTTTCATTCAAATCGTAGACGAGGAATGCATAACACTTCGCAATGAATATCATATCGTATCTTGAAACATAGATATGAGATGCAATATCTCGTTTTAAGAAGCATTTGAAACCTATTAATTCAATACGTAGACATCTGCAAACGCTATTTCCTTGCAAGGAAGTGTCGCATTTACATTCATTTGAAGTGTAGACAAGGAATACATAACACTTCGCAAATCATATTATACCATACCATGAAACATAGAAATGAGATGCGATATCGCGTTTTAAGAAGCATCAGAAATCCATTGCTACGATACGTAGACATCTGCAAACGCTATTTCCTTGCAAGAAAGTGTCGCATTTACTTTCATTTGAATCGTAGACGAGGAATGCATAACACTTCGCAATGAATATTATATCTTATCTTGAAACATAGATATGAGATGCGATATCGCGTTTTAAGAATCATATGAACTCTATGGCTACGATACGTAGACATCTGCAATCGCTATTTCCTTGCAAGGAAGTGTCGCATTTACATTCATTTGAAGTGTAGACGAGGAATACATAACACTTCGCAAATCATATTATATCTTACCATGAAACATAGAAATGAGATGCGATATCGCGTTTTAAGAATCATAAGAACACTATTGCTACGATACGTAGACATCTGCAAACGCTATTTCCTAGCAAGGAAGTGTCGCATTTACATTCATTTGAAGTGTAGACGAGGAATACATGATACTTCGCAAATCATATAATATCTTACCATGAAACATAGAAATGGGATGCGATATCGCGTTTTAAGAAGCATTAGAAATCTATTGCTACGATACGTAGACATCTGCAAACGCTATTCCCTAGCGAGGAAGTGTCGCATTCACATTCATTTGAAGTGTAGACGAGGAATACATAACACTTCGCAAATCATATTATATCTGACCATGAAACATAGAAATGTGATGCGATATCGCGCTTTAAGAATCATAACAACTCTATTGCTACGATACGTAGACATCTGCAAACGCTATTTCCTAGCAAGGAAGTGTCGCATTTACAATCATTTGATGTGTAGACGAGGAATACATAACACTTCGCAAATCATATTATATCTTACCATGAAACATAGAAATGAGATGCGATATCGCGTTTTAAGAAGCATTAGAACTCTATTGCTACGATACCTTGACATCTGCAGACGCTATTTCCGTGCAAGGAAGTGTCGCATTTACTTTCATTTGAATCGTAGACGAGGAATGCATAACACTTCGCAATGAATATTATATATTATCTTGAAACATAGATATGAGATGCGATATCGCGTTTTAAGAATCATATGAACTCTATTGCTACGATACGTAGACATCTGCAATCGCTATTTCCTTGCAAGGAAGTGTCGCATTTACTTTCATTTGAATCGTAGACGAGGAATGCATAACACTTCGCAATGAGTATTATATCTTATCATGAAACATAGATATGAGATGCAATATCTCGTTTTAAGAAGCATTTGAAACCTATTGCTTCGATACGTAGACATCTGCAAACGCTATTTTCTTGCAAGGAAGTGTCGCATTTACATTCATTTGAATTGTAGACGAGGAATACATAACACTTCGCAAATCATATTATATCTTACCATGAAATATAGAAATGAGATCCGATATCGCGTTTTAAGAATCATAAGAACTCTTTTGCGACGATACGTAGACATCTGCAAACGCTATTTCCTTGCAGGGAAGTGTCGCATTTACATTCATTTGAGGTGTAAACGAGGAATACATGACACTTCGCAAATCATATTATATCTTACCATGAAACATAGAAATGAGATGCGATATCGCGTTTTAAGATGCAGCAGAAATCCATTGCTACGATACGTAGACATCAGCAAACGCTATTTCCTTGCAAGAAAGTGTCGCATTTACAATCATTTGAAGTGTAGACGACGGATATATAACACTTCGCAAATCATATTATACCTTACCATGAAACATACAAATGAGATGCGATATAGCGTTTTAAGAATCATAAGAACTCTATTGCTACGATACGTAGACGTCTGCAAACGCTAATTCCTTGCAAGGAAGTGTCGCATTTACATTCATTTGATGTGTAGACGAGGAATACATAACACTTCGCAAATCATATTATATCTTACCATGAAACATAGAAATGAGATGCGATATCGCGTTTTAAGAAGCATTAGAACTCTACTGCTACGATACCTAGACATCTGCAGACGCTACTTCCTAGCAAGGAAGTGTCGCACTTACATTCATTTGACGTCTAGACGAGGAATACATGACACTTCGCAAATCATATAATATCTTACCATGAAACGTAGAAATGAGATGCGATATCGCGTTTTAAGAATCATAAGAACTCTAATGCTACGATACGTAGACATCTGCAAACGCTATTTCCTTCTAAGGAAGTGTCGCATTTACATTCATTTGAAGTGTAGACGAGGAATACATGACACTTCGCAAATCATATTATATCTTACCATGAAACATACAAATGAGATGCGATATCGCGTTTTAAGAAGCATTAGAACTCTATTGCTACGATACGTAGACATCTGCAAACGCTATTTCCTTGCAAAGAAGTGTCGCATTTACATTCATTTGAAGTGTAGACGAGGAATACATAACATTTCGCAAATCATATTATATCTTACCATGAAACATAGAAATGAGATCCGGTATCGCGTTTTAAGTATCATAAGATCTCTATTGCTACGATACGTAGACATCTGCAAACGCTATTTCCTTGCAAGGAAGTGTCGCATTTACATCCATTTGAAGTGTAGACGAGGAATACATGACACTTCGCAAATCATATTATATCTTACCATGAAACATAGAAATGAGATGCGATATCGCGTTTTAAGAAGCATTAGAACACTATTGCTACGATAGGTAGACATTTGCAAACGCTATTTCCTTGCAAGGAAGTGTCGCATTTACATTCAATTGAAGTGTAGGCGAGGAATACATAACACTTCGCAATTCATATTATATCTTACCATGAAACATAGAAATGAGATGCGATATCGCGTTTTAAGAAGCATTAGAAATCTATTGCTACGATACGTAGACATCTGCAAACGCTATTTCCTTGCAAGGAAGTGTCGCATTTACATCCATTTGAAGTGTAGACGAGGAATACATGACACTTCGCAAATCATATTATATCTTACCATGAAACATAGAAATGAGATGCGATATCGCGTTTTAAGAAGCATTAGAACACTATTGCTACGATAGGTAGACATTTGCAAACGCTATTTCCTTGCAAGGAAGTGTCGCATTTACATTCATTTGAAGTGTAGACGAGGAATACATAGCACATCGCAAATCATATTATATCTTACCATGAAACATAGAAATGAGATGCGATATCGCGTTTTAAGAATCATAAGAAATCTATTGCTACGATACGTAGACATCTGCAATCGCTATTTCCTTGCAAGGAAGTGTAGCATTTACTTTCATTTGAATCGTAGACGAGGAATGCATAACACTTCGCAATGAATATTATATCTTATCATGAAACATAGATATGAGATGCAATATCTCGTTTTAAGAAGCATTAGAACTCTAATGCTACGATACGTAGACATCAGCAAACGCTATTTCCTTGCAACGAAGTGTCGCATTTACTTTCATTCAAATCGTAGACGAGGAATGCATAACACTTCGCAATGAATATCATATCGTATCTTGAAACATAGATATGAGATGCAATATCTCGTTTTAAGAAGCATTTGAAACCTATTAATTCAATACGTAGACATCTGCAAACGCTATTTCCTTGCAAGGAAGTGTCGCATTTACATTCATTTGAAGTGTAGACAAGGAATACATAACACTTCGCAAATCATATTATACCATACCATGAAACATAGAAATGAGATGCGATATCGCGTTTTAAGAAGCATCAGAAATCCATTGCTACGATACGTAGACATCTGCAAACGCTATTTCCTTGCAAGAAAGTGTCGCATTTACTTTCATTTGAATCGTAGACGAGGAATGCATAACACTTCGCAATGAATATTATATCTTATCTTGAAACATAGATATGAGATGCGATATCGCGTTTTAAGAATCATATGAACTCTATGGCTACGATACGTAGACATCTGCAATCGCTATTTCCTTGCAAGGAAGTGTCGCATTTACATTCATTTGAAGTGTAGACGAGGAATACATAACACTTCGCAAATCATATTATATCTTACCATGAAACATAGAAATGAGATGCGATATCGCGTTTTAAGAATCATAAGAACACTATTGCTACGATACGTAGACATCTGCAAACGCTATTTCCTAGCAAGGAAGTGTCGCATTTACATTCATTTGAAGTGTAGACGAGGAATACACGATACTTCGCAAATCATATAATATCTTACCATGAAACATAGAAATGAGATGCGATATCGCGTTTTAAGAAGCATTAGAAATCTATTGCTACGATACGTAGACATCTGCAAACGCTATTCCCTAGCGAGGAAGTGTCGCATTCACATTCATTTGAAGTGTAGACGAGGAATACATAACACTTCGCAAATCATATTATATCTGACCATGAAACATAGAAATGTGATGCGATATCGCGCTTTAAGAATCATAACAACTCTATTGCTACGATACGTAGACATCTGCAAACGCTATTTCCTAGCAAGGAAGTGTCGCATTTACAATCATTTGATGTGTAGACGAGGAATACATAACACTTCGCAAATCATATTATATCTTACCATGAAACATAGAAATGAGATGCGATATCGCGTTTTAAGAAGCATTAGAACTCTATTGCTACGATACCTTGACATCTGCAGATGCTATTTCCTAGCAAGGAAGTGTCGCATTTACATTCATTTGAAGTGTAGACGAGGAATACATATCACTTCGCAAATCATATTATATCTTACCATGAAACTTAGAAATGTGATGCGATATCATGTTTTAAGAAGCATTAGAACTCTATTTCTACGATACCTAGACATCTGCAGACGCTATTTCCTAGCAAGGAAGTGTCGCATTTACTTTCATTTGAATCGTAGACGAGGAATTCATAACACTTCGCAATGAATATTATATCTTATCATGAAACGTAGATATGAGATGCAATATCGCGTTTTAAGAAGCATTTGAAATCTATTGCTTCGATACGTAGACATCTGCAAACGCTATTTCCTTGCAAGGAAGTGTCGCATTTACATTCATTTGAAGTGTAGACGAGGAATACATAACACTTCGCAAATCAAATTATATCTTACCATGAAACATAGAAATGAGATGCGATATCGCGTTTTAAGAAGCATCAGAAATCCATTGCTACGATACGTAGACATCTGCAAACGCTATTTCCTTGCAAGAAAGTGTCGCATTTACTTTCATTTGAATCGTAGACGAGGAATGCATAACACTTCGTAATGAATATTATATCTTATCTTGAAACATAGATATGAGATGCGATATCGCATTTTAAGAATCATATGAACTCTATTGCTACGATACGTAGACATCTGCAATCGCTATTTCCTTGCAAGGAAGTGTCGCATTTACTTTCATTTGAATCGTAGACGAGGAATACATAACACTTCGCAATGAATATTATATCTTATCATGAAACGTAGATATGAGATGCAATATCTCGTTTTAAGAAGCATTTGAAATCTATTGCTTCGATACGTAGACATCTGTAAACGCTATTTCCTTGCATGAAAGTGTCGCTTTTACATTCATTTGAAGTGTAGACGACGGATATATAACACTTCGCAAATCATATTATACCTTAGCATGAAACATAGAAATGAGATGCGATATCGCGTTTTAAGAATCATAAGAACTCTATTGCTACGATACGTAGACATCTGCAAACGCTATTTCCTAGCGAGGAAGTGTCGCATTCACATTCATTTGAAGTGTAGACGAGGAATACATGATACTTCGCAAATCATATTATATCTTACCATGAAACATAGAAATGAGATGCAATATCGCGTTTTAAGAATCATAAGAACTCTATTGCTACGATACGTAGACATCTGCAAACGCTATTTCCTTGCAAGGAAGTGTCGCATTTACATTCATTTGAAGTGTAGACGAGGAATACATGACACTTCGCAAATCATATTATATCTTACCATGAAACATAGAAATGAGATGCGATATCGCGTTTTAAGGAGCATCAGAAATCCATTGCTACGATACGTAGACATCTGCAAACGCTATTTCCTTGCAAGAAAGTGTCGCATTTACTTTCATTGGAATCGTAGACGAGGAATGCATAACACTCCGCAATGAATATTATATCTTATCTTGAAACATAGATATGAGATGCGATATCGCATTTTAAGAATCATATGAACTCTATTGCTACGATACGTAGACATCTGCAATCGCTATTTCCTTGCAAGGAAGTGTCGCATTTACTTTCATTTGAATCGTAGACGAGGAATACATAACACTTCGCAATGAATATTATATCTTATCATGAAACGTAGATATGAGATGCAATATCTCGTTTTAAGAAGCATTTGAAATCCATTGCTTCGATACGTAGACATCTGTAAACGCTATTTCCTTGCAAGAAAGTGTCGCATTTACATTCATTTGAAGTGTAGACGACGGATATATAACACTTCGCAAATCATATTATACCTTACCATGAAACATAGAAATGAGATGCGATATCGCGTTTTAAGAATCATAAGAACTCTATTGCTACGATACGTAGACATCTGCAAACGCTATTTCCTAGCGAAGAAGTGTCGCATTCACATTCATTTGAAGTGTAGACGAGGAACACATGATACTTCGCAAATCATATTATATCTTACCATGAAACATAGAAATGAGATGCAATATCGCGTTTTAAGAATCATAAGAACTCTATTGCTACGATACGTAGACATCTGCAAACGCTATTTCCTTGCAAGGAAGTGTCGCATTTACATTCATTTGAAGTGTAGACGAGGAATACATGACACTTCGCAAATCATATTATATCTTACCATGAAACATAGAAATGAGATGCGATATCGCGTTTTAAGGAGCATCAGAAATCCATTGCTACGATACGTAGACATCTGCAAACGCTATTTCCTTGCAAGAAAGTGTCGCATTTACTTTCATTGGAATCGTAGACGAGGAATGCATAACACTTCGCAATGAATATTATATCTTATCTTGAAACATAGATATGAGATGCGATATCGCATTTTAAGAATCATATGAACTCTATTGCTACGATACGTAGACATCTGCAATCGCTATTTCCTTGCAAGGAAGTGTCGCATTTACTTTCATTTGAATCGTAGACGAGGAATACATAACACTTCGCAATGAATATTATATCTTATCATGAAACGTAGATATGAGATGCAATATCTCGTTTTAAGAAGCATTTGAAATCCATTGCTTCGATACGTAGACATCTGTAAACGCTATTTCCTTGCAAGAAAGTGTCGCATTTACATTCATTTGAAGTGTAGACGACGGATATATAACACTTCGCAAATCATATTATACCTTACCATGAAACATAGAAATGAGATGCGATATCGCGTTTTAAGAATCATAAGAACTCTATTGCTACGATACGTAGACATCTGCAAACGCTATTTCCTAGCGAAGAAGTGTCGCATTCACATTCATTTGAAGTGTAGACGAGGAACACATGATACTTCGCAAATCATATTATATCTTACCATGAAACATAGAAATGAGATGCAATATCGCGTTTTAAGAATCATAAGAACTCTATTGCTACGATACGTAGACATCTGCAAACGCTATTTCCTTGCAAGGAAGTGTCGCATTTACATTCATTTGAAGTGTAGACGAGGAATACATGACACTTCGCAAATCATATTATATCTTACCATGAAACATAGAAATGAGATGCGATATCGCGTTTTAAGAGGCATTAGAACTCTACTGCTACGATACGTAGACATCTGCAAACGCTATTTCCTAGCGAGGAAGTGTCGCATTCACATTCATTTGAAGTGTAGTCGAGGAATACATAACACTCCGCAAATCATATTATATCTTACCACGAAACATAGAAATGTGATGCGATATCGCGTTTTAAGAATCATAAGAACTCTATTGCTACGATACCTAGACATCTGCAGACGCTACTTCCTAGCAAGGAAGTGTCGCATTTACATTCGTTTGAAGTGTAGACGAGGAATACATAACACTTCGCAAATCATATTATATCTTACCATTAAACATATAAATGAGATCCGATATCGCGTTTTAAGAAGCATTAGAACTCTATTGCTACGATTCGTAGACATCTGCAATCGCTATTTCCTTGGAACGAAGTGTCGCATTTACTTTCATTCAAATCGTAGACGAGGAATGCATAACACTTCGCAATGAATATTATATCTTATCTTGAAACATAGATATGAGATGCGATATCGCGTTTTAAGAATCATATGAACTCTATTGCAACGATACGTAGACATCTGCAAACGCTATTTCCTAGCGAGGAAGTGTCTCATTTACATTCATTTGAAGTGTAGACGAGGAATACATGACACTTCGCAATGAATATTATATCTAATCATGAAACATAAATATGAGATGCAATATCTCGTTTTAAGAAGCATTAGAACTCTATTGCTACGATACCTAGACATCTGCAGACGCTATTTCCTAGCAAGGAAGTGTCGCATTTACATTCATTTGAAGTGTAGACGAGGAATACGTGACACTTCGCAAATCATATTATATCTTACCATGAAACATAGAAATGAGATGCGATATCGCGTTTTAAGAAGCATTAGAACTCTATTGCTACGATAGGTAGACATCTGCAAACGCTATTTCCTAGCATGGAAGTGTCGCATTTACATTCATTTGAAGTGTAGACGAGGAATACATAACACTTCGCAAATCATATTCTATCTTACCATGAAACATAGAAATGAAATGCGAAATCGCGTTTTAAGAAGCATTAGAACTCTATTGCTACGATACCTAGACATCTGCAGACGCTATTTCCTAGCAAGGAAGTGTCGCATTTACATTCATTTGAAGTGTAGACGAGGAATACGTGACACTTCACAAACCATATTATATGTACCATGATACATAGAAATGAGATGCGATATCGCGTTTTAAGAAGCATTAGAAATCTATTGCTACGATACGTAGACATCTGCAAACGCTATTTCCTTGCAAGGTAGTGTCGCATTTACATTCATTTGATATGTAGACGAGGAATACATAACACTTCGCAAATCATATTATATCTTACCATGAAACATAGAAATGAGATGCGATATCGCGTTTTAAGAAGCATTAGAACACTATTGCTACGATAGGTAGACATTTGCAAACGCTATTTCCTTGCAAGGAAGTGTCGCATTTACATTCATTTGAAGTGTAGACGAGGAATACATAACACTTCGCAAATCATATTATATCTTACCATGATACATAGAAATGAGATGCGATATCGCGTTTTAAGAAGCATTAGAACCCTACTGCTACGATACGTAGACATCTGCAAACGCTATTTCCTAGCGAGGAAGTGTCGCATTCACATTCATTTGAAGTGTAGACGAGGAATACATAACACTCCGCAAATCATATTATATTTTACCATGAAACATAGAAATGTGATGCGATATCGCGTTTTAAGAATCATAAGAACTCTATTGTTACGACACGTAGACATCTGCAAACGCTATTTCCTTGCAAAGAAGTGTCGCATTTACATTCATTTGAAATGTAGACGAGGAATACATAACACTTCGCAAATCATATTATATCTTACCATGAAATATAGACATGAGATCCGATATCGCGATTTAAGAATCACAAGAACTCTATTGCTACGATACGTAGACATCTGCAAACGCTATTTCCTTGCAAGGAAGTGTTGCATTTACATTCATTTCAAGCGTGGACGAGGAATACATGACACTTCGCAAATCATATTATATCTTACCACGAAACATAGAAATGAGATGCGATATCGCGTTTTAAGAAGCATTAGAACTCTATTGCTACGATACCTAGACATCTGCAGACGCTACTTCCTAGCAAGGAAGTGTCGCATTTACATTCATTTGAAGTGTAGACGAGGAATACATGACTCTTCGCAAATCATATAATATCTTACCATGAAACGTAGAAATGAGATGCGATATCGCGTTTTAAGAATCATAAGTACTCTAATGCCACGATACGTAGACATCTGCAAACGCTATTTCCTTCCAAGGAAGTGTCGCATTTACATTAATTTGAAGTGTAGACGAGGAATACATGACACTTCGCAAATCATATTATATCTTACCATGAAACATAGAAATGTGATGCGATATCGCGTTTTAAGAAGCAGCAGAAATCCATTGCTACGATACGTAGACATCAGCAAACGCTATTTCCTTGCAAGGAAGTGTCGCATCTACATTCATTTGAAGTGTAGACGAGGAATACATAACACTCCCCAAATCATATTATATCTTACCATGAAACGTAGAAATGAGATGCGATATCGCGTTTTAAGAATCACAAGAACTCTATTGCTACGATACGTAGACATCTGCAAACACTACTTCCTTGCAAGGAAGTGTCCTATTTACATTCAGTTGATGTGTAGACGAGGAATACATAACACATCGCAAGTCATATTATATCTTACCATGAAACATAGAAATGAGATGCGATATCGCGTTTTAAGAAGCATTAGAACTCTATTGCTACGATACGTAGACATCTGCAAACGCTATTTCCTCCCAAGGAAGTGTCTCATTTACATTCATTTGAAGTGTAGACGAGGAATACATGACACTTCGCAATGAATATTATATCTAATCATGAAACATAAATATGAGATGCAATATCTCGTTTTAAGAAGCATTAGAACTCTATTGCTACGATACCTAGACATCTGCAGACGCTATTTCCTTGCAAAGAAGTGCCGCATTTACATTCATTTGAAGTGTAGACGAGGAATACATAACATTTCGCAAATCATATTATATCTTACCATGAAACATAGAAATGAGATGCGATATCGCGTTTTAAGAAGCATTAGAACTCTATTGCTACGATAGGTAGACATCTGCAAACGCTATTTCCTAGCAAGGAAGTGTCGCATTTACATTCATTTGAAGTGTAGACGAGGAATACATAACACTTCGCAAATCATATTCTATCTTACCATGAAACATAGAAATGAAATGCGAAATCGCGTTTTAAGAAGCATTAGAACTCTATTGCTACGATACCTAGACATCTGCAGACGCTATTTCCTAGCAAGGAAGTGTCGCATTTACATTCATTTGAAGTGTAGACGAGGAATACGTGACACTTCGCAAACCATATTATATGTACCATGATACATAGAAATGAGATGCGATATCGCGTTTTAAGAAGCATTAGAAATCTATTGCTACGATACGTAGACATCTGCAAACGCTATTTCCTTGCAGGGAAGTGTCGCATTTACATTCATTTGAAGTGTAGACGAGGAATACATAACACTTCGCAAATCATATTACATCTTACCATGAAACAGAAATGAGATGCAATATCGCGTTTTAAGAAGCATTAGAACTCTATTGCTACGATACCTAGAAATCTGAAGACGTTATTTCCTAGCAAGGAAGTGTGGCATTTACATTCATTTGAAGTGTAGACGAGGAATGCATGACACTTCGCAAATCATATTATATCTTATCATGAAACATAGATATGAGATGCAATATCCCGTTTTAAGAATCATTTGAACTCTATTGCTTCGATACGCAGACATCTGCAAACGCTATTTCCTTGCAAGGAAGTGTCGCATTTACATTCATTTGATGTGTAGACGAGGAATACATAATACTTCGCAAATCATATTATACCTTACCATGAAACATAGAAATGTGATGCGATATCGCGTTTTAAGAATCATAGGAACTCTATTGCTACGATACGTAGACATCAGCAAACGCTATTTCCTTGCAAGAAAGTGTCGCATTTACATTCATTTGAAGTGTAGACGAGGAATACATGACACTTCGCAAATCATATAATATCTTACCATGAAACGTAGAAATGAGATGCGATATCGCGTTTTAAGAATCATAAGAACTCTAATGCTACGATACGTAGACATCTGCAAACGCTATTTCCTTCTAAGGAAGTGTCGCATTTACATTCATTTGAAGTGTAGACGAGGAATACATAGCACATCGCAAATCATGTTATATCTTACCATGAAACATAGAAATGAGATGCGATATCGCGTTTTAAGAATCATAAGAAATCTATTGCTACGATACGTAGACATCTGCAAACGCTATTTCCTTGCAAGGAAGTGTCGCATTTACATTCATTTCAAGCGTGGACGAGGAATACATGACACTTCGCAAATCATATTATATCTTACCATGAAACATAGAAATGAGATGCGATATCGCGTTTTAAGAATCATAAGAAATCTATTGCTACGATACGTAGACATCTGCAATCGCTATTTCCTTGCAAGGAAGTGCCGCATTCTCATTCATTTGAAGTGTAGACGAGGAATACATGACACTTCGCAAATCTTAATATATCTTACCGTGATACGTAGAAATGAGATGCGATATCGCGTTTTAAGAAGCATTAGAACTCTATTGCTACGATACCTAGACATCTGAAGACGCTATTTCCTTGCAAGGAAGTGTCGCATTTACATTAATTTGAAGTGTAGACGAGGAATACATAACACTCCCCAAATCATATTATATCTTACCATGAAACGTAGAAATGGGATGCGATATCGCGTTTTAAGAATCACAAGAACTCTATTGCTACGATACGTAGACATCTGCAAACGCTACTTCCTTGCAAGGAAGTGTCCTATTTACATTCAGTTGATGTGTAGACGAGGAATACATAACACATCGCAAGTCATATTATATCTTACCATGAAACATAGAAATGAGATGCGATATCGCGTTTTAAGAATCATAAGAAATCTATTGCTACGATACGTAGACATCTGCAATCGCTATTTCCGTGCAAGGAAGTGTCGCATTTACTTTCATTTGAATCGTAGACGAGGAATGCATAACACTTCGCAATGAATATTATATCTTATCATGAAACATAGATATGAGATGCAATATCTCGTTTTAAGAAGCATTTGAAATCCATTGCTTCAATACGTAGACATCTGCAAACGCTATTTCCTTGCAAGGAAGTGTCGCATTTACATTCATTTGAAGTGTAGATAAGGAGTACATAACACTTCGCAAATCATATTATATCTTACCATGAAACATAGAAATGAGATGCGATATCGCGTTTTAAGAATCATAAGAAATCTATTGCTACGATACGTAGACATCTGCAAACGCTATTTCCTTGCAAGGTAGTGTCGCATTTACATTCATTTGAAGTGTAGACGAGGAATACATAACACTTCGAATATCATATTATATCTTACCATGAAACATATAAATGAGATGCGATATCGCGTTTTAAGAAGCATTAGAACACTATTGCTACGATAGGTAGACATTTGCAAACGCTATTCCTTGCAAGGAAGTGTCGCATTGACATTCATTTGAAGTGTAGACGAGGAATACATAACACTTCGCAAATCATATTATATCTTACCATGAAACATAGAAATGAGATGCGATATCGCGTTTTAAGAATCATAAGAAATCTATTGCTACGATACGTAGACATCTGCAATCGCTATTTCCGTGCAAGGAAGTGTCGCATTTACTTTCATTTGAATCGTAGACGAGGAATGCATAACACTTCGCAATGAATATTATATCTTATCATGAAACATAGATATGAGATGCAATATCTCGTTTTAAGAAGCATTTGAAATCTATTGCTTCGATACGTAGACATCTGCAAACGCTATATTCTTGCAAGGAAGTGTCGCATTTACATTCATTTGAAGCGTAGACAAGGAATACATAACACTTCGCAAATCATATTATATCTTACCATGAAACATAGGAATGAGATGCGATATCGCGTTTTAAGATGCAGCAGAAATCCATTGATACGATACGTAGACATCAGCAAACGCTATTTCCTTGCAAGAAAGTGTCGCATTTACATTCATTTGAAGTGTAGACGACGGATATATAACACTTCGCAAATCATATTATACCTTACCATGAAACATAGAAATGAGATGCGATATCACGTTTTAAGGATCATAAGAACTCTATTGCTACGATACGTAGACATCTGCAAACGCTATTTCCTTGCAAGGTAGTGTCGCATTTACATTCATTTGATATGTAGACGAGGAATACATAACACATCGCAAATCATATTATATCTTACCATGAAACATAGAAATGAGATGCGATATCGCGTTTTAAGAAGCATTAGAACACTATTGCTACGATAGGTAGACATTTGCAAACGCTATTTCCTTGCAAGGAAGTGTCGCATTTACATTCATTTGAAGTGTAGACGAGGAATACATAACACTTCGCAAATCATATTATATCTTACCATGAAACATAGAAATGAGATGCGATATCGCGTTTTAAGAAGCATTAGAACCCTACTGCTACGATACGTAGACATCTGCAAACGCTATTTCCTAGCGAGGAAGTGTCGCATTCACATTCATTTGAAGTGTAGACGAGGAATACATAACACTCCGCAAATCATATTATATTTTACCATGAAACATAGAAATGTGATGCGATATCGCGTTTTAAGAATCATAAGAACTCTATTGTTACGATACGTAGACATCTGCAAACGCTATTTCCTTGCAAAGAAGTGTCGCATTTACATTCATTTGAAGTGTAGACGAGGAATACATGACACTTCGCAAATCATATTATATCTTACGATGAAACATAGAAATGAGATGCGATATCGCGTTTTAAGAAGCATTAGAACACTATTGCTACGATAGGTAGACATTTGCAAACGCTATTTCCTTGCAAGGTAGTGTCGCATTTACATTCATTTGAATCGTAGACGAGGAATGCATAACACTTCGCAAAGAATATTATATCTTATCATGAAACATAGATATGAGATGCAATATCTCGTTTTAAGAAGCATCTGAAATCTATTGCTTCGATACGTAGACATCTGCAAACGGTATTTTCTTGCAAGGAAGTGTCGCATTTACATTCATTTGAAGCGTAGACAAGGAATACATAACACTTCGCAAATCATATTATATCTTACCATGAAACATAGAAATGAGATGCGATATCGCGTTTTAAGATGCAGCCGAAATCCATTGCTACGATACGTAGACATCAGCAAACGCTATTTCCTTGCAAGAAAGTGTCGCATTTACATTCATTTGAAGTGTAGACGACGGATATTTAACACTTCGCAAATCATATTATACCTTACCATGAAACATAGAAATGAGATGCGATATCACGTTTTAAGGATCATAAGAACTCTATTGCTACGATACGTAGACATCTGCAAACGCTATTTCCTTGCAAGGTAGTGTCGCATTTACATTCATTTGATATGTAGACGAGGAATACATAACACTTCGCAAATCATATTATATCTTACCATGAAACATAGAAATGAGATGCGATATCGCGTTTTAAGAAGCATTAGAACACTATTGCTACGATAGGTAGACATTTGCAAACGCTATTTCCTTGCAAGGAAGTGTCGCATTTACATTCATTTGAAGTGTAGACGAGGAATACATAACACTTCGCAAATCATATTACATCTTACCATGAAACATAGAAATGAGATGCGATATCGCGTTTTAAGAAGCATTAGAACCCTACTGCTACGATACGTAGACATCTGCAAACGCTATTTCCTAGCGAGGAAGTGTCGCATTCACATTCATTTGAAGTGTAGACGAGGAATACATAACACTCCGCAAATCATATTATATTTTACCATGAAACATAGAAATGTGATGCGATATCGCGTTTTAAGAATCATAAGAACTCTATTGTTACGATACGTAGACATCTGCAAACGCTATTTCCTTGCAAAGAAGTGTCGCATTTACATTCATTTGAAATGTAGACGAGGAATACATAACACTTCGCAAATCATATTATATCTTACCATGAAATATAGACATGAGATCCGATATCGCGATTTAAGTATCACAAGAACTCTATTGCTACGATACGTAGACATCTGCAAACGCTATTTCCTTGCAAGGAAGTGTCGCATTTACATTCATTTCAAGCGTGGACGAGGAATACATGACACTTCGCAAATCATATTATATCTTACCACGAAACATAGAAATGAGATGCGATATCGCGTTTTAAGAAGCATTAGAACTCTATTGCTACGATACCTAGACATCTGCAGACGCTACTTCCTAGCAAGGAAGTGTCGCATTTACATTCATTTGAAGTGTAGACGAGGAATACATGACTCTTCGCAAATCATATAATATCTTACCATGAAACGTAGAAATGAGATGCGATATCGCGTTTTAAGAATCATAAGAACTCTAATGCTACGATACGTAGACATCTGCAAACGCTATTTCCTTCCAAGGAAGTGTCGCATTTACATTCATTTGAAGTGTAGACGAGGAATACATGACACTTCGCAAATCATATTATATCTTACCATGAAACATAGAAATGAGATGCGATATCGCGTTTTAAGAAGCAGCAGAAATCCATTGCTACAATACGTAGACATCAGCAAACGCTATTTCCTTGCAAGGAAGTGTCGCATTTACATTCATTTGAAGTGTAGAGGAGGAATTAATAACACTTCGCAAATCATATTACATCTTACCATGAAACAGAAATAAGATGCAATATCGCGTTTTAAGAAGCATTAGAACTCTATTGCTACGATACCTAGAAATCTGAAGACGCTATTTCCTAGCAAGGAAGTGTGGCATTTACATTCATTTGAAGTGTAGACGAGGAATGCATGACACTTCGCAAATCATATTATATCTTACCATGAAACATAGAAATGAGATGCGATATCGCGTTTTAAGAATCTTAAGATCTCTACTGCTACGATACGTAGACATCTGCAATCGCTATTTCCTTGCAAAGAAGTGTCGCATTTACATTCATTTGAAGTGTAGCCGAGGAATACATAACACTTCGCAAATCGTATTATATCTTACCATGAAACATAGAAATGAGATGCGATATCGCGTTTTAAGAATCGTAAGAACTCTATTGCTACGATACGTAGACATCTGCAAACGCTATTTCCTAGCGAGGAAGTATCGCATTTACATTCATTTGAATCGTAGACGAGGAATGCATAACACTTCGCAATGAATATTATATCTTATCATGAAACATAGATATGAGATGCAATATCTCGTTTTAAGGAGCATTTGAACTCTATTGCTTCGATACGTGGACATCTGCAATCGCTATTTCCTTGCAAGGAAGTGTCGCATTTACATTCATTTGAAGTGTAGCCGAGGAATACATAACACTTCACAAATCGTATTATATCTTACCATGAAACATAGAAATGAGATGCGATATCGCGTTTTAAGGAGCATTAGAACTCAACTGCTACGATACGTAGACATCTGCAAACGCTATTTCCTTGCGAGGAAGTCACATTCACATTCATTTGAAGTGTAGACGAGGAATACATAACACTTCGCAAATCATGTTTTATCTTACCATGAAACATAGAAATGAGATTCGATATCGCTTTTTAAGAATGATATGAACTCTATTGCTACAGTACGTAGACATGTGCAATCGCTACTACCTTGCAAGGAAGTGTCGCATTTACTTTCATTTGAATCGTAGACGAGGAATACATGACACTTCGCAGTGAATATTATATCTTATCATGAAACATAGATATGAGATGCAATATCTCGTTTTAAGAAGCATTTGAACTCTATTGCTTCGATACGTAGACATCTGCTAACGCTATTTCCATGCAAGGAAGTGTCGCATTTACATTCATTTGAAGTGTCGACGAGGAATACATGATACTTCGCAAATCATATTATATCTTACCATGAAACATAGGAATGAGATGTGATATCGCGTTTTAAGAAGCATTTGAACTCTATTGCTTCGATACGTAGACATCTGCAAACGCTATTTCCTTGCAAGGAAGTGTCGCATTTACATTCATTTGATGTGTAGACGAGGAATACATGACACTTCGCAAATCATATTATATCTTATCATGAAACATAGAAATGAGATGCGATATCGCGCTTTAAGAAGCATTAGAAATCCATTGCTACGGTACGTAGACTTCTGCAAACGCTATTTCCTTGCAAGAAAGTGTCGCATTTACATTCATTTGAAGTGTAGACGACGGATACATAACACTTCGCAAATCATATTATACCTTACCATGAAACATAGAAATGAGATGCGATATCGCGTTTTAAGAATCATAAGAACTCTATTGCAACGATACGTAGACATCTGCAAACGCTATTTCCTTGCAAGCAAGTGTCGCATTTACATTCATTTGATGTGTAGACGAGGAATACATAACACTTCGCAAATCATATTATATCTTACCATGAAACATAGAAATGACATGCGATATCGCGTTTTAAGAAGCATCAGAAATCCATTACTACCATACGTAGACATCTGCAAACGCTATTTCCTTGCAAGAATGTGTCGCATTTACATTCATTTGAAGTGTAGACGACGGATACATAACACTTCGCAAATCATATTATACCTTACCATGAAACATAGAAATGAGATGCGATATCGCGTTTTAAGAATCATAAGAACTCTATTGCAACGATACGTAGACATCTGCAAACGCTATTTCCTTGCAAGCAAGTGTCGCAATTACATTCATTTGATGTGTAGACGAGGAATACATAACACTTCGCAAATCATATTATATCTTACCATGAAACATAGAAATGAGATGCGATATCGCGTTTAAGAAGCATTAGAACTCAACTGCTACGATACGTAGACCATCTGCAAACGCTATTTCCTAGCGAGGAAGTGTCGCATTTGCATTCATTTGAAGTGTAGACGAGGAATACATAACACTCCGCAAATCATATTATATCTTACCATGAACATAGAAATGAGATTCGATATCGCGTTTTAAGAATCATAAGAACTCTACTGCTACGATACGTAGACATCTGCAGTCGCTATTTCCTTGCAAAGAAGTGTCGCATTTACATTCATTTGAAGTGTAGCCGAGGAATACATAACACTTCGCAAATCGTATTATATCTTACCATGAAACATAGAAATGAGATGCGATATCGCGTTCTAAGAAGCATTAGAACTCTATTGCTACGATCCGTAGACATCTGCAAACGCTATTTCCTTGCAAGGAAGTGTCGCATTTACATTCATTTGATCGTAGACGAGGAATGCATAACACTTCGCAATGAATATTATATCTTATCATGAAACATAGATATGAGATGCAATATCTCGTTTTAAGAAGCATTTGAACTCTATTGCTTCGATACGTGGACATCTGCAATCGCTATTTCCTTGCAAAGAAGTGTCGCATTTACATTCATTTGAAGTGTAGCCGAGGAATACATAACACTTCGAAAGTCGTATTATATCTTACCATGAAACATAGAAATGAGATGCGATATCGCGTTTTAAGAAGCATTTGAACTCTATTGCTTCGATACGTAGACATCTGCAAATGCTATTTCCATGCAAGGAAGTGTCGCATTTACATTCATTTGAATCGTAGACGAGGAATGCATAACACTTCGCAATGAATATTATATCTTGTCATGAAACATAGATATGAGATGCAATATCTCGTTTTAAGAAACATCAGAAATCCATTGCTAAGATGCGTAGACACCTGCAAACGCTATTTCCCTGCAAGAAAGTGTCGCATTTACATTCATTTGAAGTGTAGACGACGGATACATAACACTTCGCAAATCATATTATACCTTACCACGAAACATAAAAATGAGATGCGATATCGCGTTTTAAGAATCATAAGAACTCTGTTGCAACGATACGTAGACATCTGCAATCGCTATTTCCTTGCAAAGAAGTGTCGCATTTACATTCATTTGAAGTGTAGACGAGGAATACATGATACTTCGCAAATCATATTATATCTTACCATGAAACATAGGAATGAGATGTGATATCGCGTTTTAAGAAGCATTTGAACTCTATTACTTCGATACGTAGACATCTGCAAACGCTATTCCTTGCAAGGAAGTGTCGCATTTACATTCATTTGAATCGTAGACGAGGAATGCATAACACTTCGCAATGAATATTATATCTTATCATGAAACATATATGTGAGATGCAATATCTCGTTTTAAGAAGCATTTGAACTCTATTGCTTCGATACGTAGACATCTGCAAACACTATTTCCTAGCGAGGAAGTGTCGCATTCACATTCATTTGAAGTGTAGACGAGGAATACATAACACTTCGCAAATCATATTGTATCTTACCATGACACATAAAAATGAGATGCGATATCGCGTTTTAAGAATCATAAGAACTCTATTGCTACGATACGTAGACATCTGCAAACGCTATTCCTTGCAAGGAAGTGTCGCATTTACATTCATCTGAATCGTAGACGAGGAATGCATAACACTTCGCAATGAATATTATATCTTGTCATGAAACATAGATATGAGGTGCAATATCTCGTTTTAAGAAGCATCAGAAATCCATTGCTAAGATACGTAGACATCTGCAAACGCTATTTCCCTGCAAGAAAGTGTCGCATTTACATTCATTTGAAGTGTAGACGACGGATACATAGCACTTCGCAAATCATGTTTTATCTTACCATGAAACATAGAAATGAGATGCGATATCGCTTTTTAAGAATGATATGAACTGTATTGCTACGATACGTAGACATGTGCAGTCGCTACTACCTTGCAAGGAAGTGTCGCATTTACTTTCATTTGAATCGTAGACGAGGAATACAAGACACTTCGCAATGAATATTATATCTTATCATGAAACATAGATATGAGATGCAATTTCGCGTTTTAAGAATCATAAGAACTCTATTGCTACGATACGTAGACATCTGCAAACGCTATTTCCTTGCAAGGAAGTGTCGCATTTACATTCATTTGAAGCGTGGACGTGGAATACATGACACTTCGCATATCATATTATATCTTACCATGAAACATAGAAATGAGATGCGATATCGCGTTTTAAGAAGCATCAGAAATCCATTGCTACGATACGTAGACATCTGCAAACGCTATTTCCTTGCAAGAAAGTGTCGCATTTACATTCATTTGAAGTGTAGACGAGGAATACATAACACTTCCAAATCATATTATACCTTACCATGAAACATAGAAATGAGATGCGATATCGCGTTTTAAGAAGCACTAGAACTCTACTGCTACGATACGCAGACATCTGCAAACGCTATTTCCTAGCGAGGAAGTGTCACATTCACATTCATTTGAAGTGTAGACGAGGAATACATAACACTTCGCAAATCATATTATATCTTACCATGAAACGTAAAAATGAGATGCAATATAGCGTTCTAAGAATCATAAGAACTCTATTGCTACGATACGTACACATCTGCAAACGCTATTTCCTTGCAAGGAAGTGTCGCATTTACATTCATTTGAATCGTACACGAGGAATGCATAACACTTCGCAATGAATATTATATCTTATCATGAAACATAGATATGAGATGCAATATCTCGTTTTAAGAAGCATTAGAACTCTATTGCTACGATACGTAGACATCTGCAAACGCTATTTCCTTGCAAGAAGTGTCGCATTTACATTCATTTGATGTGTAGACGAGGAATACATAACACTTCGCAAATCATATTGTATCTTACCATGAAACATAGAAATGAGATGCGATATCGCGTCTTAAGAATCATAAGAACTCTATTGCAACGATACGTAGACATCTGCAAACGCTATTTCCTTGCAAAGAAGTGTCGCATTTACATTCATTTGAAGTGTAGACGAGGAATACAAAACACTTCGCAAATCATATTATATCTTACCATGAAACATAGAAATGAGATGCGATATCGCGTTTTAAGAAGCATCAAAAATCCATTGCTACGATACGTAGACATCTGCAAACGCTATTTCCTTGCAAGAAAGTGTCGCATTTACATTCATTTGAAGTGTAGACGACGGATACATAACACTTCGCAAATCATATTATACTTTACCATAAAACATAGAAATGAGATGCGATATCGCGTTTTAAGAAGCATTAGAACTCTATTGCTACGATACGTAGACATCTGCAAATGCTATTTCCTTGCAAGGAAGTGTCGCATTTACATTCATTTGAATCGTAGACGAGGAATGCATAACACTTCGCAATGAATATTATATCTAATCATGAAACATATATATGAGATGCAATATCTCGTTTTAAGAAGCATTTGAACTCTATTGCTTCGATACGTAGACATCTGCAAACACTATTTCCTAGCGAGGAAGTGTCGCATTCACATTCATTTCAAGTGTAGACGAGGAATACATAACACTTCGCAAATCATATTGTATCGTACCATGACACATAGAAATGAGATGCAATATCGCGTTTTAAGAATCATAAGAACTCTATTGCTACGATACGTAGACATCTGCAGACGCGATTTCCTTGCAAGGAAGTGTCGCATTTACATTCATCTGAATCGTAGACGAGGAATGCATAACACTTCGCAATGAATATTATATCTTGTCATGAAACATAGATATGAGATGCAATATCTCGTTTTAAGAAACATCAGAAATCCATTGCTAAGATGCGTAGACACCTGCAAACGCTATTTCCCTGCAAGAAAGTGTCGCATTTACATTCATTTGAAGTGTAGACGACGGATACATAACACTTCGCAAATCATATTATACCTTACCACGAAACATAAAAATGAGATGCGATATCGCGTTTTAAGAATCATAAGAACTCTATTGCAACGATACGTAGACATCTGCAAACGCTATTTCCTTGCAAGGAAGTGTCGCATTTACATCCATTTGATGTGTAGACGAGGAATACATAACACTTCGCAAATCATATTATATCTTACCATGAAACATAGAAATGAGATGCGATATCGCGTTTTAAGAAGCATTAGAACTCAACTTGCTACGATACGTAGACATCTGCAAACGCTATTTCCTAGCGAGGATGTGTCGCATTTGCATTCATTTGAATTGTAGACGAGGAATACATAACACTCCGCAAATCATATTATATCTTACCATGAAACATAGAAATGAGATGCGATATCGCGTTTTAAGTATCATAAGGACTCTACTGCTACGATACGTAGACATCTGCAATCGCTATTTCCTTGCAAAGAAGTGTCGCATTTACATTCATTTGAAGTGTAGACGAGGAATACATAACACTCCGCAAATCATATTATATCTTACCATGAAACATAGAAATGTGATGCGATATCGCGTTTTAAGAATCATAAGAACTCTACTGCTACGATACGCAGACATCTGCAAACGCTATTTCCTAGCGAGGAAGTCACATTCACATTCATTTGAAGTGTAGACGAGGAATACATAACACTTCGCAAATCATGTTTTATCTTACCATGAAACATAGAAATGAGATGCGATATCGCTTTTTAAGAATGATATGAACTCTATTGCTACGATACGTAGACATGTGCAATCGCTACTACCTTGCAAGGAAGTGTCGCATTTACTTTCATTTGAATCGTAGACGAGGAATACATGACACTTCGCAATGAATATTATATCTTATCATGAAACATAGATATGAGATGCAATATCTCGTTTTAAGAAGCATTTGAACTCTATTGCTTCGATACGTAGACATCTGCTAACGCTATTTCCATGCAGGGAAGTGTCGCATTTACATTCATTTGAAGTGTAGACGAGGAATACGTGATACTTCGCAAATCATATTATATCTTACCATGAAACATAGGAATGAGATGTGATATCGCGTTTTAAGAAGCATTTGAACTCTATTGCTTCGATACGTAGACATCTGCAAACGCTATTTCCTTGCAAGGAAGTGTCGCATTTACATTCATTTGATGTGTAGACGAGGAATACATGACACTTCGCAAATCATATTATATCTTATCATGAAACATAGAAATGAGATGCGATATCGCGCTTTAAGAAGCATTAGAACTCTACTGCTACGATACGCAGACATCTGCAAACGCTATTTCCTTGCAAGGAAGTGTCGCATTTACATTCATTTGATGTGTAGACGAGGAATACATGACACTTCGCAAATCATATTATATCTTATCATGAAACATAGAAATGAGATGCGATATCGCGCTTTAAGAAGCATTAGAACTCTACTGCTACGATACGCAGACATCTGCAAACGCTATTTCCTAGCGAGGAAGTGTCACATTCACATTCATTTGAAGTGTAGACGAGGAATACATAACACTTCGCAAATCATATTATATCTTACCATGAAACATAGAAATGAGATGCGATATCGCGTTTTAAGAAGCATTAGAACTCTATTGCTACGATACGTAGACATCTGCAAATGCTATTTCCTTGCAAGGAAGTGTCGCATTTACATTCATTTGAATCGTAGACGAGGAATGCATAACACTTCGCAATGAATATTATATCTTATCATGAAACATATATATGAGATGCAATATCTCGTTTTAAGAAGCATTTGAACTCTATTGCTTCGATACGTAGACATCTGCAAACACTATTTCCTAGCGAGGAAGTGTCGCATTCACATTCATTTGAAGTGTAGACGAGGAATACATAACACTTCGCAAATCATATTGTACCTTACCATGACACATAGAAATGAGATGCGATATCGCGTTTTAAGAATCATAAGAACTCTATTGCTACGATACGTAGACATCTGCAAACGCTATTTCCTTGCAAGGAAGTGTCGCATTTACATTCATCTGAATCGTAGACGAGGAATGCATAACACTTCGCTATGAATATTATATCTTGTCATGAAACATAGATATGAGGTGCAATATCTCGTTTTAAGAAGCATCAGAAATCCATTGCTAAGATACGTAGACATCTGCAAACGCTATTTCCCTGCAAGAAAGTGTCGCATTTACATTCATTTGAAGTGTAGACGACGGATACATAACACTTCGCAAATCATATTATACCTTACCACGAAACATAGAAATGAGGTGCGATATCGCGTTATAAGTATCATAAGAACTCTATTGCAACGATACGTAGACATCTGCAAACGCTATTTCCTTGCAAGGAAGTGTCGCATTTACATTCACTTGATGTGTAGACGAGGAATACATAACACTTCGCAAATCATATTATATCTTACCATGAAACATAGAAATGAGATGCGATATCGCGTTTTAAGAAGCATTAGAACTCAACTTGCTACGATACGTAGACATCTGCAAACGCTATTTCCTAGCGAGGATGTGTCGCATTTGCATTCATTTGTATTGTAGACGAGGAATACATAACACTCCGCAAATCATATTATATCTTACCATGAAACATAGAAATGAGATGCGATATCGCGTTTTAAGAATCATAAGAACTCTACTGCTGCGATACGTAGACATCTGCAGTCGCTATTTCCTTGCAAAGAAGTGTCGCATTTACATTCATTTGAAGTGTAGACGAGGAATACATAACACTCCGCAAATCATATTGTATCTTACCATGAAACATAGAAATGAGATGCGATATCGCGTTTTAAGAAGCATTAGAACTCTACTGCTACGATACGCAGGCATCTGCAAACGCTATTTCCTAGCGAGGAAGTCACATTCACATTCATTTGAAGTGTAGACGAGGAATACATAACACTTCGCAAATCATGTTTTATCTTACCATGAAACATAGAAATGAGATGCGATATCGCTTTTTAAGAATGATATGAACTCTATTGCTACGATACGTAGACATGTGCAGTCGCTACTACCTTGCAAGGAAGTGTCGCATTTACTTTCATTTGAATCGTAGACGAGGAATACATGACACTTCGCAATGAATATTATATCTTATCATGAAACATAGATATGAGATGCAATATCGCGTTTTAAGAACCATAAGAACTCTATTGCTACGATACGTAGACATCTGCAAACGCTATTTCCTTGCAAGAAAGTGTCGCATTTACATTCATTTGAAGTGTAGACGAGGAATACATAACACTTCCCAAATCATATTATACCTTACCATGAAACATAGAAATGAGATGCGATATCGCGTTTTAAGAAGCATTAGAACTCTACTGCTACGATACGCAGACATCTGCAAACGCTATTTCCTAGCGAGGAAGTGTCACATTCACATTCATTTGAAGTGTAGACGAGGAATACATAACACTTCGCAAATCATATTATATCTTACCATGAAACGTAAAAATGAGATGCAATATAGCGTTCTAAGAATCATAAGAACTCTATTGCTACGATACGTACACATCTGCAAACGCTATTTCCTTGCAAGGAAGTGTCGCATTTACATTCATTTGAATCGTAGACGAGGAATGCATAACACTTCGCAAATCATATTATATCTTACCATGAAACATAGAAATGAGATGCGATATCGCGTTTTAAGAAGCATTAGAACTCTGTTGCTACGATACGTAGACATCTGCAAACGCTATTTCCTTGCAAGGAAGTGTCGCATTTACTTTCATTTGAATCGTAGACGAGGCATACATGACACTTCGCAAATCATATTATATCTTACCATGAAACGTAAAAATGAGATGCAATATAGCGTTCTAAGAATCATAAGAACTCTATTGCTACGATACGTAGACATCTGCAAACGCTATTTACATGCAAGGAAGTGTCGCATTTACATTCATTTGAATCGTACACGAGGAATGCATAACACTTCGCAATGAATATTATATCTTATCATGAAACATAGATATGAGATGCAATATCCCGTTTTAAGAAGCATTAGAACTCTATTGCTACGATACGTAGACATCTGCAAACGCTATTTCCTTGCAAGGAAGTGTCGCATTTACATTCATTTGATGTGTAGACGAGGAATACATAACACTCCGCAAATCATATTATATCTTACCATGAAACATAGAAATGTGATGCGATATCGCGTTTTAAGAATCATAAGAACTCTACTGCTACGATACGCAGACATCTGCAAACGCTATTTCCTAGCGAGGAAGTCACATTCACATTCATTTGAAGTGTAGACGAGGAATACATAACACTTCGCAAATCATGTTTTATCTTACCATGAAACATAGAAATGAGATGCGATATCGCTTTTTAAGAATGATATGAACTCTATTGCTACGATACGTAGACATGTGCAATCGCTACTACCTTGCAAGGAAGTGTCGCATTTACTTTCATTTGAATCGTAGACGAGGAATACATGACACTTCGCAATGAATATTATATCTTATCATGAAACATAGATATGAGATGCAATATCTCGTTTTAAGAAGCATTTGAACTCTATTGCTTCGATACGTAGACATCTGCTAACGCTATTTCCATGCAGGGAAGTGTCGCATTTACATTCATTTGAAGTGTAGACGAGGAATACGTGATACTTCGCAAATCATATTATATCTTACCATGAAACATAGGAATGAGATGTGATATCGCGTTTTAAGAAGCATTTGAACTCTATTGCTTCGATACGTAGACATCTGCAAACGCTATTTCCTTGCAAGGAAGTGTCGCATTTACATTCATTTGATGTGTAGACGAGGAATACATGACACTTCGCAAATCATATTATATCTTATCATGAAACATAGAAATGAGATGCGATATCGCGCTTTAAGAAGCATTAGAACTCTACTGCTACGATACGCAGACATCTGCAAACGCTATTTCCTTGCAAGGAAGTGTCGCATTTACATTCATTTGATGTGTAGACGAGGAATACATGACACTTCGCAAATCATATTATATCTTATCATGAAACATAGAAATGAGATGCGATATCGCGCTTTAAGAAGCATTAGAACTCTACTGCTACGATACGCAGACATCTGCAAACGCTATTTCCTAGCGAGGAAGTGTCACATTCACATTCATTTGAAGTGTAGACGAGGAATACATAACACTTCGCAAATCATATTATATCTTACCATGAAACATAGAAATGAGATGCGATATCGCGTTTTAAGAAGCATTAGAACTCTATTGCTACGATACGTAGACATCTGCAAATGCTATTTCCTTGCAAGGAAGTGTCGCATTTACATTCATTTGAATCGTAGACGAGGAATGCATAACACTTCGCAATGAATATTATATCTTATCATGAAACATATATATGAGATGCAATATCTCGTTTTAAGAAGCATTTGAACTCTATTGCTTCGATACGTAGACATCTGCAAACACTATTTCCTAGCGAGGAAGTGTCGCATTCACATTCATTTGAAGTGTAGACGAGGAATACATAACACTTCGCAAATCATATTGTACCTTACCATGACACATAGAAATGAGATGCGATATCGCGTTTTAAGAATCATAAGAACTCTATTGCTACGATACGTAGACATCTGCAAACGCTATTTCCTTGCAAGGAAGTGTCGCATTTACATTCATCTGAATCGTAGACGAGGAATGCATAACACTTCGCTATGAATATTATATCTTGTCATGAAACATAGATATGAGGTGCAATATCTCGTTTTAAGAAGCATCAGAAATCCATTGCTAAGATACGTAGACATCTGCAAACGCTATTTCCCTGCAAGAAAGTGTCGCATTTACATTCATTTGAAGTGTAGACGACGGATACATAACACTTCGCAAATCATATTATACCTTACCACGAAACATAGAAATGAGGTGCGATATCGCGTTATAAGTATCATAAGAACTCTATTGCAACGATACGTAGACATCTGCAAACGCTATTTCCTTGCAAGGAAGTGTCGCATTTACATTCACTTGATGTGTAGACGAGGAATACATAACACTTCGCAAATCATATTATATCTTACCATGAAACATAGAAATGAGATGCGATATCGCGTTTTAAGAAGCATTAGAACTCAACTTGCTACGATACGTAGACATCTGCAAACGCTATTTCCTAGCGAGGATGTGTCGCATTTGCATTCATTTGTATTGTAGACGAGGAATACATAACACTCCGCAAATCATATTATATCTTACCATGAAACATAGAAATGAGATGCGATATCGCGTTTTAAGAATCATAAGAACTCTACTGCTGCGATACGTAGACATCTGCAGTCGCTATTTCCTTGCAAAGAAGTGTCGCATTTACATTCATTTGAAGTGTAGACGAGGAATACATAACACTCCGCAAATCATATTGTATCTTACCATGAAACATAGAAATGAGATGCGATATCGCGTTTTAAGAAGCATTAGAACTCTACTGCTACGATACGCAGGCATCTGCAAACGCTATTTCCTAGCGAGGAAGTCACATTCACATTCATTTGAAGTGTAGACGAGGAATACATAACACTTCGCAAATCATGTTTTATCTTACCATGAAACATAGAAATGAGAAGCGATATCGCTTTTTAAGAATGATATGAACTCTATTGCTACGATACGTAGACATGTGCAGTCGCTACTACCTTGCAAGGAAGTGTCGCATTTACTTTCATTTGAATCGTAGACGAGGAATACATGACACTTCGCAATGAATATTATATCTTATCATGAAACATAGATATGAGATGCAATATCGCGTTTTAAGAACCATAAGAACTCTATTGCTACGATACGTAGACATCTGCAAACGCTATTTCCTTGCAAGAAAGTGTCGCATTTACATTCATTTGAAGTGTAGACGAGGAATACATAACACTTCCCAAATCATATTATACCTTACCATGAAACATAGAAATGAGATGCGATATCGCGTTTTAAGAAGCATTAGAACTCTACTGCTACGATACGCAGACATCTGCAAACGCTATTTCCTAGCGAGGAAGTGTCACATTCACATTCATTTGAAGTGTAGACGAGGAATACATAACACTTCGCAAATCATATTATATCTTACCATGAAACGTAAAAATGAGATGCAATATAGCGTTCTAAGAATCATAAGAACTCTATTGCTACGATACGTACACATCTGCAAACGCTATTTCCTTGCAAGGAAGTGTCGCATTTACATTCATTTGAATCGTAGACGAGGAATGCATAACACTTCGCAAATCATATTATATCTTACCATGAAACATAGAAATGAGATGCGATATCGCGTTTTAAGAAGCATTAGAACTCTGTTGCTACGATACGTAGACATCTGCAAACGCTATTTCCTTGCAAGGAAGTGTCGCATTTACTTTCATTTGAATCGTAGACGAGGCATACATGACACTTCGCAAATCATATTATATCTTACCATGAAACGTAAAAATGAGATGCAATATAGCGTTCTAAGAATCATAAGAACTCTATTGCTACGATACGTAGACATCTGCAAACGCTATTTACATGCAAGGAAGTGTCGCATTTACATTCATTTGAATCGTACACGAGGAATGCATAACACTTCGCAATGAATATTATATCTTATCATGAAACATAGATATGAGATGCAATATCCCGTTTTAAGAAGCATTAGAACTCTATTGCTACGATACGTAGACATCTGCAAACGCTATTTCCTTGCAAGGAAGTGTCGCATTTACATTCATTTGATGTGTAGACGAGGAATACATAACACTTCGCAAATCATATTGTATCTTACCATGAAACATAGAAATGAGATGCGATATCGCGTCTTAAGAATCATAAGAACTCTATTGCAACGATACGTAGACATCTGCAAACGCTATTTCCTTGCAAAGAAGTGTCGCATTTACATTCATTTGAAGTGTAGACGAGGAATACAAAACACTTCGCAAATCATATTATATCTTACCATGAAACATAGAAATGAGATGCGATATCGCGTTTTAAGAAGCATCAAAAATCCATTGCTACGATACGTAGACATCTGCAAACGCTATTTCCTTGCAAGAAAGTGTCGCATTTACATTCATTTGAAGTGTAGACGACGGATACATAACACTTCGCAAATCATATTATACTTTACCATGAAACATAGAAATGAGATGCGATATCGCTTTTTAAGAAACATAAGAACTTTATTGCTACGATACGTAGACATCTGCAAACGCTATTTCCTTGCAAAGAAGTGTCGCATTTACATTCATTTGAAGTGTATCCGAGGAATACATAACACTTCGCAAATCGTATTATATCTTACCATGAAACATAGAAATGAGATGCGATATCGCGTTTTAAGAAGCATTAGAACTCTATTGCTACGATACGTAGACATCTGCAAACGCTATTTCCTTGCAAGGAAGTGTCGCATTTACTTTCATTTGAATCGTAGACGAGGCATACATGACACTTCGCAAATCATATTATATCTTACCATGAAACGTAAAAATGAGATGCAATATAGCGTTCTAAGAATCATAAGAACTCTATTGCTACGATACGTAGACATCTGCAAACGCTATTTCCTTGCATGGAAGTGTCGCATTTACATTCATTTGAATCGTACACGAGGAATGCATAACACTTCGCAATGAATATTATATCTTATCATGAAACATAGATATGAGATGCAATATCTCGTTTTAAGAAGCATTAGAACTCTATTGCTACGATACGTAGACATCTGCAAACGCTATTTCCTTGCAAGGAAGTGTCGCATTTACATTCATTTGATGTGTAGACGAGAAATACATAACACTTCGCAAATCATATTGTATCTTACCATGAAACATAGAAATGAGATGCGATATCGCGTCTTAAGAATCATAAGAACTCTATTGCAACGATACGTAGGCATCTGCAAACGCTATTTCCTTGCAAAGAAGTGTCGCATTTACATTCATTTGAAGTGTAGACGAGGAATACAAAACACTTCGCAAATCATATTATATCTTACCATGAAACATAGAAATGAGATGCGATATCGCGTTTTAAGAAGCATCAAAAATCCATTGCTACGATACGTAGACATCTGCAAACGCTATTTCCTTGCAAGAAAGTGTCGCATTTACATTCATTTGAAGTGTAGACGACGGATACATAACACTTCGCAAATCATATTATACTTTACCATGAAACATAGAAATGAGATGCGATATCGCTTTCTAAGAATCATAAGAACTTTATTGCTACGATACGTAGACATCTGCAAACGCTATTTCCTTGCAAGGAAGTGTCTCATTTACATTCATTTGATGTGTAGACGAAGAATACATAACACTTCGCAAATCATATTATATCTTACCATGAAACATAGAAATGAGATGCGATATCGCGTTTTAAGAATCATAAGAACTCTACTGCTACGATACGTAGACATCTGCAATCGCTATTTCCTTGCAAAGAAGTGTCGCATTTACATTCATTTGAAGTGTAGCCGAGGAATACATAACACTTCGCAAATCGTATTATATCTTACCATGAAACATAGAAATGAGATGCGATATCGCGTTTTAAGAAGCATTAGAACTCTATTGCTACGATACGTAGACATCTGCGAACGCTATTTCCTTGCAAGGAAGTGTCGCATTTACATTCATTTGAAGTGTAGACGACGGATACATAACAGTTCGCAAATCATATTATACCTTACCATGAAGCATAGAAATGAGATGCGATATCACGTTTTAAGAATCATAAGAACTCTATTGCTACGATACGTAGACATCTGCAAACGCTATTTCCTTGCAAGGAAGTGTCGCATTTACATTCATTTGAATCGTAGACGAGGAATGCATAACACTTCGCAATGAATATTATATCTTATCATGGAACATAGATATGAGATGCAATATCTCGTTTTAAGAAGCATTAGAAATCTATTGCTACGATACGTAGACATCTGCAAACGCTATTTCCTTGCAAGGAAGTGTCTCATTTACATTCATTTGATGTGTAGACGAAGAATACATAACACTTCGCAAATCATATTATATCTTACCATGAAACATAGAAATGAGATGCGATATCGCGTTTTAAGAAGCATTAGAACTCTACTGCTACGATACGCAGACATCTGCAAACGCTATTTCCTAGCGAGGAAGTGTCACATTCACATTCATTTGAAGTGTAGACGAGGAATACATAACACTTCGCAAATCATATTATATCTTACCATGAAACGTAAAAATGAGATGCAATATAGCGTTCTAAGAATCATAAGAACTCTATTGCTACGATACGTACACATCTGCAAACGCTATTTCCTTGCAAGGAAGTGTCGCATTTACATTCATTTGAATCGTAGACGAGGAATGCATAACACTTCGCAAATCATATTATATCTTACCATGAAACATAGAAATGAGATGCGATATCGCGTTTTAAGAAGCATTAGAACTCTGTTGCTACGATACGTAGACATCTGCAAACGCTATTTCCTTGCAAGGAAGTGTCGCATATACTTTCATTTGAATCGTAGACGAGGCATACATGACACTTCGCAAATCATATTATATCTTACCATGAAACGTAAAAATGAGATGCAATATAGCGTTCTAAGAATCATAAGAACTCTATTGCTACGATACGTAGACATCTGCAAACGCTATTTCCTTGCAAGGAAGTGTCGCATTTACATTCATTTGAATCGTACACGAGGAATGCATAACACTTCGCAATGAATATTATATCTTATCATGAAACATAGATATGAGATGCAATATCTCGTTTTAAGAAGCATTAGAACTCTATTGCTACGATACGTAGACATCTGCAAACGCCATTTCCTTGCAAGGAAGTGTCGCACTTACATTCATTTGATGTGTAGACGAGGAATACATAACACTTCGCAAATCATATTGTATCTTACCATGAAACATAGAAATGAGATGCGATATCGCGTCTTAAGAATCATAAGAACTCAATTGCAACGATACGTAGACATCTGCAAACGCTATTTCCTTGCAAAGAAGTGTCGCATTTACATTCATTTGAAGTGTAGACGAGGAATACAAAACACTTCGCAAATCATATTATATCTTACCATGAAACATAGAAATGAGATGCGATAACGCGTTTTAAGAAGCATCAAAAATCCATTGCTACGATACGTAGACATCTGCAAACGCTATTTCCTTGCAAGAAAGTGTCGCATTTACATTCATTTGAAGTGTAGACGACGGATACATAACACTTCGCAAATCATATTATACTTTACCATGAAACATAGAAATGAGATGCGATATCGCTTTTTAAGAATCATAAGAACTTTATTGCTACGATACGTAGACATCTGCAAACGCTATTTCCTTGCAAGGAAGTGTCTCATTTACATTCATTTGATGTGTAGACGAAGAATACATAACACTTCGCAAATCATATTATATCTTACCATGAAACATAGAAATGAGATGCGATATCGCGTTTTAAGAATCATAAGAACTCTACTGCTACGATACGTAGACATCTGCAATCGCTATTTCCTTGCAAAGAAGTGTCGCATTTACATTCATTTGAAGTGTATCTGAGGAATACATAACACTTCGCAAATCGTATTATATCTTACCATGAAACATAGAAATGAGATGCGATATCGCGTTTTAAGAAGCATTAGAACTCTATTGCTACGATACGTAGACATCTGCAAACGCTATTTCCTTGCAAGGAAGTGTCGCATTTACATTCATTTGAATCGTACACGAGGAATGCATAACACTTCGCAATGAATATTATATCTTATCATGAAACATAGATATGAGATGCAATATCTCGTTTTAAGAAGCATTAGAACTCTATTGCTACGATACGTAGACATCTGCAAACGCTATTTCCTTGCAAGGAAGTGTCGCATTTACATTCATTTGATGTGTAGACGAGGAATACATAACACTTCGCAAATCATATTATACTTTACCATGAAACATAGAAATGAGATGCGATATCGCTTTCTAAGAATCATAAGAACATTATTGCTACGATACGTAGACATCTGCAAACGCTATTTCCTTGCAAGGAAGTGTCGCATTTACATTCATTTGAAGTGTAGACGAAGAATACATAACACTTCGCAAATCATATTATACCTTACCATGAAGCATAGAAATGAGATGCGATATCACGTTTTAAGAATCATAAGAACTCTATTGCTACGATACGTAGACATCTGCAAACGCTATTTCCTTGCAAGGAAGTGTCGCATTTACCTTCATTTGAATCGTAGACGAGGAATGCATAACACTTCGCAATGAATATTATATCTTATCATGGAACATAGATATGAGATGCAATATCTCGTTTTAAGAAGCATTAGAAATCTATTGCTACGATACGTAGACATCTGCAAACGCTATTTCCTTGCAAGGAAGTGTCTCATTTACATTCATTTGATGTGTAGACGAAGAATACATAACACTTCGCAAATCATATTATATCTTACCATGAAACATAGAAATGAGATGCGATATCGCGTTTTAAGAATCATAAGAACTCTACTGCTACGATACGTGGACATCTGCAAACGCTATTTCCTTGCAAGGAAGTGTCGCATTTACATTCATTTGAAGTGTAGACGACGGATACATAACAGTTCGCAAATCATATTATACCTTACCATAAAGCATAGAAATGAGATGCGATATCGCGTTTTAAGAAGCACTAGAACTCTATTGCTACGATACGTAGACATCTGCAAACGCTATTTCCTTGCAAGGAAGTGTCGTATTTACATTCATTTGAATCGTAGACGAGGAATGCATAACGCTTCGCAATGAATATTATATCTTATCATGGAACATAGATATGAGATGCAATATCTCGTTTTAAGAAGCATTAGAACTCTATTGCTACGATACGTAGACATCTGCAAACGCTATTTCCTTGCAAGGAAGTGTCTCATTTACATTCATTTGATGTGTAGACGAAGAATACATAGCACTTCGCAAATCATATTATATCTTACCATGAAACATAGAAATGAGATGCGATATCGCGTTTTAAGAATCATAAGAACTCTACTGCTACGATACGTAGACATCTGCAATCGCTATTTCCTTGCAAAGAAGTGTCGCATTTACATTCATTTGAAGTGTAGCCGAGGAATACATAACACTTCGCAAATCGTATTATATCTTACCATGAAACATAGAAATGAGATGCGATATCGCGTTTTAAGAAGCATTAGAACTCAACTTGCTACGATACGTAGACATCTGCAAACGCTATTTCCTAGCGAGGATGTGTCGCATTTGCATTCATTTGAATTGTATACGAGGAATACATAACACTCCGCAAATCATATTATATCTTACCATGAAACATAGAAATGAGATGCGATATCGCGTTTTAAGAATCATAAGAACTCTACTGCTACGATACGTAGACATCTGCAATCGCTATTTCCTTGCAAAGAAATGTCGCATTTACATTCATTTGAAGTGTAGACGAGGAATACATAACACTCCGCAAATCATATTATATCTTACCATGAAACATAGAAATGTGATGCGATATCGCGTTTTAAGAATCATAAGAACTCTACTGCTACGATACGCAGACATCTGCAAACGCTATTTCCTAGCGAGGAAGTCACATTCACATTCATTTGAAGTGTAGACGAGGAATACATAACACTTCGCAAATCATGTTTTATCTTACCATGAAACATAGAAATGAGATGCGATATCGCTTTTTAAGAATGATATGAACTCTATTGCTACGATACGTAGACATGTGAAATCGCTACTACCTTGCAAGGAAGTGTCGCATTTACTTTCATTTGAATCGTAGACGAGGAATACATGACACTTCGCAATGAATATTATATCTTATCATGAAACATAGATATGAGATGCAATATCTCGTTTTAAGAAGCATTTGAACTCTATTGCTTCGATACGTAGACATCTGCTAACGCTATTTCCATGCAAGGAAGTGTCGCATTTACATTCATTTGAAGTGTAGACGAGGAATACATGATACTTCGCAAATCATATTATATCTTACCATGAAACATAGGAATGAGATGTGATATCGCGTTTTAAGAAGCATTTGAACTCTATTGCTTCGATACGTAGACATCTGCAAACGCTATTTCCTTGCAAGGAAGTGTCGCATTTACATTCATTTGATGTGTAGACGAGGAATACATGACACTTCGCAAATCATATTATATCTTATCATGAAACATAGAAATGAGATGCGATATCGCGCTTTAAGAAGCATTAGAACTCTACTGCTACGATACGCAGACATCTGCAAACGCTATTTCCTAGCGAGGAAGTGTCACATTCACATTCATTTGAAGTGTAGACGAGGAATACATAACACTTCGCAAATCATATTATATCTTACCATGAAACATAGAATTGAGATGCGATATCGCGTTTTAAGAAGCATTAGAACTCTATTGCTACGATACGTAGACATCTGCAAATGCTATTTCCTTGCAAGGAAGTGTCGCATTTACATTCATTTGAATCGTAGACGAGGAATGCATAACACTTCGCAATGAATATTATATCTTATCATGAAACATATATATGAGATGCAATATCTCGTTTTAAGAAGCATTTGAACTCTATTGCTTCGATACGTAGACATCTGCAAACACTATTTCCTAGCGAGGAAGTGTCGCATTCACATACATTTGAAGTGTAGACGAGGAATACATAACACTTCGCAAATCATATTGTATCTTACCATGACACATAGAAATGAGATGCGATATCGCGTTTTAAGAATCATAAGAACTCTATTGCTACGATACGTAGACATCTGCAAACGCTATTTCCTTGCAAGGAAGTGTCGCATTTACATTCATCTGAATCGTAGACGAGGAATGCATAACACTTCGCAATGAATATTATATCTTGTCATGAAACATAGATATGAGATGCAATATCTCGTTTTAAGAAGCATCAGAAATCCATTGCTAAGATACGTAGACATCTGCAAACGCTATTTCCCTGCAAGAAAGTGTCGCATTTACATTCATTTGAAGTGTAGACGACGGATACATAACACTTCGCAAATCATATTATACCTTACCACGAAACATAGAAATGAGATGCGATATCGCGTTTTAAGAAGCATTAGAACTCTATTGCTACGATACGTAGACATCTGCAAATGCTATTTCCTTGCAAGGAAGTGTCGCATTTACATTCATTTGAATCGTAGACGAGGAATGCATAACACTTCGCAATGAATATTATATCTTATCATGAAACATATATATGAGATGCAATATCTCGTTTTAAGAAGCATTTGAACTCTATTGCTTCGATATGTAGACATCTGCAAACACTATTTCCTAGCGAGGAAGTGTCGCATTCACATTCATTTGAAGTGTAGACGAGGAATACATAACACTTCGCAAATCATATTGTATCTTACCATGACACATAGAAATGAGATGCGATATCGCGTTTTAAGAATCATAAGAACTCTATTGCTACGATACGTAGACATCTGCAAACGCTATTTCCTTGCAAGGAAGTGTCGCATTTACATTCACTTGATGTGTAGACGAGGAATACATAACACTCCGCAAATCATATTATATCTTACCATGAAACATAGAAATGAGATGCGATATCGCGTTTTAAGAATCATAAGAACTCTACTGCTACGATACGTAGACATCTGCAATCGCTATTTCCTTGCAAAGAAGTGTCGCATTTACATTCATTTGAAGTGTAGACGAGGAATACATAACACTCCGCAAATCATATTGTATCTTAAAATGAAACATAGAAATGAGATGCGATATCGCGTTCTAAGAAGCATTAGAACTCTATTGCTACGATACGCAGACATCTGCAAACGCTATTTCCTTGTAAGGAAGTGTCGCATTTACATTCATTTGAAGTGTAGACGACGGATACATAACAGTTCGCAAATCATATTATACCTTACCATGAAGCATAGAAATGAGATGCGATATCGCGTTTTAAGAATCATAAGAACTCTATTGCTACGATACGTAGACATCTGCAAACGCTATTTCCTTGCAAGAAAGTGTCGCATTTACATTCATTTGAAGTGTAGACGACGGATACATAACACTTCGCAAATCATATTATACTTTACCATGAAACATAGAAATGAGATGCGATATCGCGTTTTAAGAATCATAAGAACTCTATTGCTACGATACGTAGACATCTGCAAACGCTATTCCCTTGCAAGGAAGTGTCGCATTTACATTCATCTGAATCGTAGACGAGGAATGCATAACACTTCGCAATGAATATTATATCTTGTCATGAAACATAGATATGAGATGCAATATCTCGTTTTAAGAAGCATCAGAAATCCATTGCTAAGATACGTAGACATCTGCAAACGCTATCTCCCTGCAAGAAAGTGTCGCATTTACATTCATTTGAAGTGTAGACGACGGATACATAACACTTCGCAAATCATATTATACCTTACCACGAAACATAGAAATGAGATGCGATATCGCGTTATAAGTATCATAAGTACTCTATTGCAACGATACGTAGACATCTGCAAACGCTATTTCCTTGCAAGGAAGTGTCGCATTTACATTCACTTGATGTGTAGACGAGGAATACATAACACTTCGCAAATCATATTATATCTTACCATGAAACATAGAAATGAGATGCGATATCGCGTTTTAAGAAGCATTAGAACTCAACTTGCTACGATACGTAGACATCTGCAAACGCTATTTCCTAGCGAGGATGTGTCGCATTTGCATTCATTTGTATTGTAGACGAGGAATACATAACACTCCGCAAATCATATTATATCTTACCATGAAACATAGAAATGTGATGCGATATCGCGTTTTAAGAATCATAAGAACTCTACTGCTACGATACGTAGACATCTGCAATCGCTATTTCCTTGCAAAGAAGTGTCGCATTTACATTCATTTGAAGTGTAGACGAGGAATACATAACACTCCGCAAATCATATTGTATCTTACCATGAAACATAGAAATGAGATGCGATATCGCGTTTTAAGAAGCATTAGAACTCTACTGCTACGATACGCAGGCATCTGCAAACGCTATTTCCTAGCGAGGAAGTCACATTCACATTCATTTGAAGTGTAGACGAGGAATACATAACACTTCGCAAATCATGTTTTATCTTACCATGAAACATAGAAATGAGATGCGATATCGCTTTTTAAGAATGATATGAACTCTGTTGCTACGATACGTAGACATCTGCAAACGCTATTTCCTTGCAAGGAAGTGTCGCATTTACATTCATTTGAAGTGTAGACGACGGATACATAACACTTCGCAAATCATATTATACTTTACCATGAAACATAGAAATGAGATGCGATATCGCTTTTTAAGAATCATAAGCACTCTATTGCTACGATACGTAGACATCTGCAAACGCTATTTCCTTGCAAGGAAGTGTCTCATTTACATTCATTTGATGTGTAGACGAAGAATACATAACACTTCGCAAATCATATTATATCTTACCATGAAACATAGAAATGATATGCGATATCGCGTTTTAAGAATCATAAGAACTCTACTGCTACGATACGTAGACATCTGCAATCGCTATTTCCTTGCAAGGAAGTGTCGCATTTACGTTCATTTGAATCGTAGACGAGGAATGCATAACACTTCGCAATGAATATTATATCTTATCATGAAGTATAGATATGAGATGCAATATCTCGTTTTAAGAAGCATTTGAACTCTATTGCTTCGATACGTAGACATCTGCAAACGCTATATCCTTGCAAGGAAGTGTCGCATTTACATTCATTTGAAGTGTAGACGACGGATACATAACAGTTCGCAAATCATATTATACCTTACCATGAAGCATAGGAATGAGATGCGATATCGCGTTTTAAGAATCATAAGAACTATATTGCTACGATACGTAGACATCTGCAAACGCTATTTCCTTGCAAGGAAGTGTCGCATTTACATTCATTTGAATCGTAGACGAGGAATGCATAACACTTCGCAATGAATATTATATCTTATCATGAAACATAGATATGAGATGCAATATCTCGTCTTAAGAAGCATTTGAACTCTATTGCTTCGATACGTAGACATCTGCAAACGCTGTTCCCTAGCGAGGAAGTGTCGCATTCGCATTCATTTGAAGTGTCGACGAGGAATACATAACACTTCGCAAATCATATTGTATCTTACCATGAAACATAGAAATGAGATGCGATATCGCGTTTTAAGAAGCATTAGAACTCTATTGCTACGATACGTAGACATCTGCAAACGCTATTTCCTTGCAAGGATGTGTCGCATTTACATTCATTTGAAGTGTAGACGACGGATACATAACAGTTCGCAAATCATATTATACCTTACCATGAAGCATAGAAATGAGATGCGATATCACGTTTTAAGAATCATAAGAACTCTATTGCTACGATACGTAGACATCTGCAAACGCTATTTCCTTGCAAGGAAGTGTCGCATTTACATTCATTTGAATCGTAGACGAGGAATGCATAACACTTCGCAATGAATATTATATCTTATCATGAAACATAGATATGAGATGCAATATCTCGTTTTAAGAAGCATTAGAACTCTATTGCTTCGATACGTAGACATCTGCAAACGCTATTTCCTTGCAAGGAAGTGTCGCATTTACATTCATTTGAAGTGTAGACGAGGAATACATAACACTCCGCAAATCATATTATATCTTACCATGAAACATAGAAATGAGATGCAATATCGCGTTTTAAGAATCATAAGAACTCTATTGCAACGATACGTAGTCATCTGCAAACGCTATTTCCTTGCAAAGAAGTGTCGCATTTACATTCATTTGAAGTGTAGACGAGGAATACATAACACTTCGCAAATCATATTATATCTTACCATGAAACATAGAAATGACATGCGATATCGCGTTTTAAGAAGCATCAGAAATCCATTGCTACGATACGTAGACATCTGCAAACGCTATTTCCTTGCAAGAAAGTGTCGCATTTACATTCATTTGAAGTGTAGACGAGGAATACATAACACTCCGCAAATCATATTATATCTTACCATGAAAGATAGAAATGAGATGCGATATCGCGTTTTAAGAAGCATCAGAAATCCATTGCTACGATACGTAGACATCTGCAAACGCTATTTCCTTGCAAGAAAGTGTCGTATTTACATTCATTTGAAGTGTAGACGAGGAATACATAACACTTCGCAAATCATATTATACCTTACCATGAAACATAGAAATGAGATGCGATATCGCGTCTTAAAAAGCATTAAAACCCTACTGCTACGATACGTAGACATCTGCAAACGCTATTTCCTTGCAAAGAAGTGTCGCATTTACATTCATTAGAAGTGTAGACGAGGAATACATAACACTCCGCAAATCATATTATATCTTACCATGAAACATAGAAATGAGATGCGACATCGCGTTCTAAGATGCATTAGATCAATACTGCTACGATAGGTAGACATTTGCAAACGCTATTTCCTTGCAAGGAAGTGTCGCATTTACATTCATTTGAAGTGTAGCCGAGGAATACATAACACTTCGCAAATCGTATTATATCTTACCATGAAACATAGAAATGAGATGCGATATCGCGTTTTAAGAAGCATTAGAACTCTATTGCTACGATCCGTAGACATCTGCAAACGCTATTTCCTTGCAAGGAAGTGTCGCATTTACATTCATTTGAAGTGTAGACGAGGAATACATAACACTCCGCAAATCATATTATATCTTACCATGAAACATAGAAATGTGATGCGATATCGCGTTTTAAGAATCATAAGAACTATATTGCTAAGATACGTAGACATCTGCAAACGCTAGTTCCTTGCGAGAAAGTGTCCCATTTACATTCATTTGAAGTGTAGACGAGGAATACATAACACTCCGCAAATCATATTATATCTTACCAGGAAACATAGAAATGAGATGCGATATCGCGTATTATGAAGCATTAGAACTCTACTGCTACGATACGTAGACATCTGCAATCGCTATTTCCTTGCAAAGAAGTGTCGCATTTACATTCATTTGAAGTGTAGCCGAGGAATACGTAACACTTCGCAAATCGTATTATATCTTATCATGAAATATAGATATGAGATGCAATATCTCGTTTTAAGAAGCATTTGAACTCTATTGCTACGATACGTAGACATCTGCAAACGCTATTTCCTTGCAAGGAAGTGTCGCATTTACATTCATTTGAATCGTACACGAGGAATGCATAACACTTCGCAATGAATATTATATCTTATCATGAAACATAGATATGAGATGCAATATCTCGTTTTAAGAAGCATTAGAACTCTATTGCTACGATACATAGACATCTGCAAACGCTATTTCCTTGCAAGGAAGTGTCGCATTTACATTCATTTGATGTGTAGACGAGGAATACATAACACTTCGCAAATCATATTGTATCTTACCATGAAACATAGAAATGAGATGCGATATCGCGTCTTAAGAATCATAAGAACTCTATTGCAACGATACGTAGACATCTGCAAACGCTATTTCCTTGCAAAGAAGTGTCGCATTTACATTCATTTGAAGTGTAGACGAGGAATACAAAACACTTCGCAAATCATATTATATCTTACCATGAAACATAGAAATGAGATGCGATATCGCGTTTTAAGAAGCATCAAAAATCCATTGCTACGATACGTAGATATCTGCAAACGCTATTTCCTTGCAAGAAAGTGTCGCATTTACATTCATTTGAAGTGTAGACGACGGATACATAACACTTCGCAAATCATATTATACTTTACCATGAATCATAGAAATGAGATGCGATATCGCTTTTTAAGAATCATAAGAACTCTATTGCTACGATACGTAGACATCTGCAAACGCTATTTCCTTGCAAGGAAGTGTCTCATTTACATTCATTTGATGTGTAGACGAAGAATACATAACACTTCGCAAATCATATTATATCTTACCATGAAACATAGAAATGAGATGCGATATCGCGTTTTAAGAATCATAAGAACTCTACTGCTACTATACGTAGACATCTGCAATCGCTATTTCCTTGCAAAGAAGTGTCGCATTTACATTCATTTGAAGTGTAGCCGAGGAATACATAACACTTCGCAAATCGTAATATATCTTACCATGAAACATAGAATTGAGATGCGATATCGCGTTTTAAGAAGCCTTAGAACTCTATTGCTACGATACGTAGACATCTGCAAACGCTATTTCCTTGCAAGGAAGTGTCGCATTTACATTCATTTGAAGTGTAGACGACGGATACATAACAGTTCGCAAATCATATTATACCTTACCATGAAGCATAGAAATGAGATGCGATATCACGTTTTAAGAATCATAAGAACTCTATTGCTACGATACGTAGACATCTGCAAACGCTATTTCCTTGCAAGGAAGTGTCGCATTTACATTCATTTGAATCGTAGACGAGGAAGCAATAACACTTCGCAATGAATATTATATCTTATCATGGAACATAGGTATGAGATGCAATATCTCGTTTTTAGAAGCATTAGAACTCTATTGCTACGATACGTAGACATCTGCAAACGCTATTTCCTTGCAAGGAAGTGTCTCATTTACATTCATTTGATGTGTAGACGAAGAATACATAACACTTCGCAAATCATATTATATCTTACCATGAAACATAGAAATGAGATGCGATATCGCGTTTTAAGAATCATAAGAACTCTATTGCTACGATACGTAGACATCTGCAAACGCTATTTCCTTGCAAGAAAGTGTCGTATTTACATTCATTTGAAGTGTAGACGACGGATACATAACACTTCGCAAATCATATTATACTTTACCATGAAACATAGAAATGAGATGCGATATCGCTTTTAAAGAATCATAAGAACTCTATTGCTACGATACGTAGACATCTGCAAACGCTATTTCCTTGCAAGGAAGTGTCTCATTTACATTCATTTGATGTGTAGACGAAGAATACATAACACTTCGCAAATCATATTATATCTTACCATGAAACATAGAAATGAGATGCGATATCGCGTTTTAAGAATCATAAGAACTCTACTGCTACGATACGTAGACATCTGCAATCGCTATTTCCTTGCAAGGAAGTGTCGCATTTACATTCATTTGAATCGTAGACGAGGAATGCATATGTAACGTCAGGCGTACCGCCTGCCACCCTCCGGCGTCCACCTCATCATCCCCAGCATCCGTATCCGGAGCCCCTGCACACGGGCCACCCGCCGACTCGCCGTCCCTACAGAAGGAGACAAAGGTACGAGAGGGAAGAGGGATGCAGCATGCCGCGCCCACGCGCGATCTCCACACACGAGGGGGAGGACTTCACCCCGTATTACGAGGGCGAGGAGCTCTCCGACACGTACTGGGTCGAATCCCCAGCAATCACGAAGCCCTATACGTACTTCTCGTACATGTGGGATTAGAATAAGCACACTACTCACCTATGTACATACACACCAACACACACCTAGATTTAAGTGAATATATGTATATATTTTATTCATGCACGGTTATGTTCCGTGCACTCGCGCGCACACTCGACGCTCGCGGCTCACGCTTAACGCGGGCCGCGCCCCACTCCGAACGGCCGCCCCACCACGAGGGCCGAGCGGCCGCCCTACTCCGACCGTCCGCCCCACCGCGAGGGCCCAGCGACTCGCGCGCCGCGCGACCCGAGGAGGTCGCGGACGCGAGATCCGAGAGTCAGTTCGCGTCTCATCTCCGAACCGGAGAGTTCTCATCTCATCTCCGAACTGGAGAGTTGCTAACTCATCTCCGAACCGAGGAGTTCTAATCCAGCATCCGAACGATGCACTTCCGAGCAATAGGCTCATTCGCAACGAGCAATTAGCTCTAATGCATTCGTCTCTATCCATACTCCCATAGCGGAGTCCATTCAATACTCTATACTATTTCTAATTCTCATTGTAATCGCTAGTCAGTAACTTAGAATTTAGTCAAGTGTATCTAGTATAGTGAAATCATAGAATATAGTTTATTTTTACCAGATTCAAAAGTATCTTTATTCGAATTCAAATACAATTCCTTAACTCTAATCCACGGGTACGCTCGCGATTATTCTAATTCCATATCTCATCTGCGATAGTCTTGAGGCTCGACGACTAGAGCGAACCAGCGCTTAGTTGCTCCATCCTCACTTCTACCGTGTACAGAATATCTTGCGCCCAGGTCGATCCCGGTAAGCTAGAGCGAACCAACGCTTAGCCGTGCCGTATTCAACCGAAGTTCAAGTATTCTCGATGAGCCTTGCACCTCCGACAAAGCGTACACGACGCGCGGGGAGGAGAGAGTTTATTCGTCGTCTCGCTCGGGAATACGTGGGTGATGCACCAGAATATTCAATTTCCTACGTTCGAATCCTGGTTCCTGTGAAGGAGGTTTCCTTCGCCGCACGACCCGTACGAGTCGCCAATCGTCAGGGCCAAACGCCGATACCTGCCAGCCGGAGTCAACCCGCCTGGACGCTTGTTCCCATAGACGTACCTCCGTTCCAGCCGTACGCCGCCGCCATCCCGGTTGCGGATCCAAGGCGCTCCAGGTACCTGGAAAGAGAAATCAGACAGCGGAATCAAGCCTTCGCAAGGTAAGTTTAGTGTTAGTTACCGTTTTATCGAGTCCGAAACGCCAACGAACCCGGTCCGGACGCAATTCGCGTTATTTTCGGGAACGGTTACGACTTTGTGCCACCGTTGCGAGCGCAACCGCACCTCGGGACGTGACACGAAAGTTATTTTTGGTGACAGCGGTGGGATAGCCACGCGTTTCCTCCGGAAATTCCGCCGAAAGGAACCGCGAAACTAGATATGGCAACCCGGACTCCGACAAAAACGCGCCAGCAGACACAGCGAGCCGCCGCGATGGCCGATTCTGAACGCGAAAAACGCACTAGCAGAACGCTTGATTTCCAAGACGCTATCGCCGAGCCTCTTCCTAGTACCGCGCAACAAAATACTTCCGCGAAAAATACGAAAGCGACCGATCCGAGTAATGCCGCGTTGCTCCAGCAAATAGAAATTTTACGTCGTGAATTAGAATCTATTCGCAGAACGCCTGATTTAACGCGCGACGATACCGTTTCGCTGGATATTCCTCGGGGAAATCCGCTTTCCGGACATAATTCGAGCTCCGATTTCAATACAAATAGTTCGCAACACGACGAGCTATCGCTTAAGCAGGCCCTCGAAGCCGTGCCGACATTCGATGGTCAGAACATTCCCATTCTTCAGTTTACCCGAGCGTGTAAACGCGCTTATGAGCTTATCCCTAATGGGTGCGAGCGAACTTTCACACGCCTGCTTAAGGGAAAACTCAAGGGTCGTGCCTACGCCGCGCTAGAAGACGAGCCGTGTTACACAATACTCGAATTAACGGACGTTCTTCGCAGCACATTTTGCTCCGTAAAATCAGCTCATCATTATCGGGGTGAACTTGCCAATATATTTATGCGCGCGAACGAGCACATTCTAGATTACATCGGTCGAGTAAAAGATCTTAGAACCGCTATAATTGATTGCGAAAGGCTTGCTCGACGAGACACACCGGAATCGCTCGATGACGTAGACGCGCTCACATTACAATGTTTTAAAGACGGTCTCATTCCAGAAATTCGGATGCAAATGACGGTAAATTCATTCGGTACATTGCGAGAAACGTTCGCTCGAGCGCGGGAGCTCTATCAAATGCACGAACGTGATTGCAACCGGCTAGGTAGATCGCGTGTCGCGCGACCAGAATCGCGCGAAAAACCAGCCGAAATTATTTGCCGAAAATGCAATAATATCGGACATTACGCGACCGAGTGTCGGCTCAGACCGCCATCGCCGTACCGACCGCAGGAATACTTGCGATCCAGGGACGTACCGCCTCCTACTCGAGGCCCCGCGTACGAACAACCGAGACAAATCGTAGCCAGGGACGCGCCCAAATTTTGTCGCTATTGCAAGACCCCGGGGCACGAAATAGGCGAGTGCCGCAAAAGGCAGTACAACAACGCGGTAAATAAAAATTCGGGAAACGACAATGGCCTCCGCACCCGCCGCGAGACAGGTGGCGAGGCCGCGCACCAAGTCCGTCCTCTCGCCGCGAACAACTCCAACGCGGAAATCGACGAAACGCCGCGATAAACATAACCGGAAAAACTAGCACGCCAAACGTAATTCTAAAATCCGATCTTCTAATTTCACCAACTCGCTTCATGGTGGACACTGGGGCGGAAATAAATATTATAAAACGTTCGGCTCTAAAAGCATCCGCGCGAATCGATAAGTCCGAGATCGTAATAATAACAGGGGTAACCGATGGCAAAACCGCAACCTTAGGGACGGTGAATCTTGTCATTTTCGGTCGCGTCGTCCCTTTTAATGTGGTCGAGGATGATTTTCCCCTTAAACCAAGCGGGATCCTCGGCTCCGGGTTCTGTATGGACGCAGAAATCTCTTTTCCAAATAAAATAATCAAATGGAATGGTAAGAGAATTCCTTTCGAAGACGATATCGAAACACTCGAGGAACCGTCACCGGACTCGAAAATAAAGCCTCTCCTATCGCCGAAACGTAAACAAGCGCCGCGCACGGAATCTATTCCCCCTCCGCCGCCGCGCCCGCCGCGTAAATCATCGCCTCCGCTGAAACGCGATGCAGCAACGAAATCGAAGCTTCGAACGCAAGACAAAGCAGCTTCTCCGAAGTCAGGAGACCGTATCTCCATTCCGCCGAGATCAAATATCGGTATCAAGGTCCGCGTAGTTAATTCGAACCTCGCGGAAGGTATAATTCCCCGTATCGATCTTGCGCCGGGTATATTTTTCGGAAACGCTCTCGTCAGAGTAATTCGGGGCAAAGCGGTAACTCGAATAATTAATTCATCCGACCGCGCCGTCGAAATCGCGTTACCAGAAATCGTACTTGAGCCCGCGCAAATCATGACTCCCCTCCACGAGGAGGATAGTCCGTCGCTGTATCCGGTTTTTTCTAAATCTACTAAATCTAACGTATCCGCCGTACCGATCGGCTCATCCCAAAAAGGGAAAACTTCTATTTCTTTCTCGAGTCAGACACCATATTCGACACTCGAAACTCCTCCTTCGCGTTGCAAAATCGCGAATGTTCAACAAATCTCCTATGCTCAGGCGGTTAAAAATAATATACAACAGGCGCCGTTAAAACAGACATCGAAATCCGCCAATCCTTCGAAATCTCGCCTAGATCGAATTCTTAGTCTCCTCCGTCTCGACCACCTCAACGCAGAGGAAAGAGAGCACGTCGTCCGTCTCGTTCAAAGCACGCAGGAGCTTTTTCACATTGAGGGGGATAAATTAGGGCATACGTCAGCAACCACGCACAAGATTCCAACCGTCGACGACCGCCCCGTCAATGTGAAACAATACCGATTCCCACCAGCTCATAAGGAGGAGATTCGACGACAAGTCGACAAATTTTTACAAAATGGTGTCATCTCTCCGTCAAAATCACCATATAATTCGCCATTGTGGGTTGTCCCAAAGAAACCGGACTCTTTGGGCAACAAGCAATGGCGCGTCGTCATCGACTACCGCGCACTCAATGAGAAATCTGTCGCCGATGCCTATCCCCTCCCTTGCATTACCGAGATACTTGATCAGCTCGGGAGTGCGAAGTATTTTAGTACATTCGATCTCGCGAGCGGATTTCACCAGATCCCAATGGAGCCCGCCGATGCTCCTAAAACTGCTTTTTCGACGCCTCACGGGCATTATGAATTTAAAAGAATGCCATTCGGATTAAAAAATGCGCCAGCGACGTTCCAACGACTTATGGACAATGTCCTGTCCGGTCTCCAGGGGAACGAAATTTTCGTCTATTTGGACGACATTGTTATCTACGCTAGCTCTCTTCAAGAACATCGACTTAAATTCGATAAATTAACTCAACGGCTCAAAGAAGCTAATTTAGTATTGCAGCCGGATAAGTGCGAATTCTTGAGGAGAGAAGTAAGCTATTTGGGCCATATTATCAGTGAGCACGGTGTAAAACCTGACCCTGCGAAAATTAGCGCCGTCAAAAATTTTCCGCGCCCGCGCAACGCGAAACAGATCAAACAATTCCTCGGGCTCGCGGGATACTACAGGCGGTTCATCGCAAATTTTTCTAATATTGCTAAGCCACTTACAAATTTGTTAAAAAAAGACGCGCCCTTTGTATGGCGTAACGAGCAAGAGAATTCATTCGTCAAACTCCGAGATTGCCTATGCGAAGCGCCTATCTTGCAGTACCCCAACTTCAAACAACCATTCGTGATAACGACCGACGCGTCCGCCGAAGCTATTGGTGCTATCTTGAGTCAAGGACCAATAGGCCGCGACTTGCCAATCGCGTACACGTCGCGACTGTTAAACGCTGCGGAGAAAAACTACTCCACGATCGAGAAGGAGTGTCTGGCGATTGTCTACGCCGTCCATTACTTTCGTCCATACATATACGGTAATCAATTCAAACTCGTTACCGACCATCGACCGTTAGTGTGGATGAATTCGGTCAGGGACCCGTCAAGTAGACTCGTACGGTGGAGGCTTAAGTTAGCGGAATTTGACTACGAGATGGTCTATAAAAGTGGAAAAACGAACCTTAATGCGGACGCATTGTCGCGGAATCCCGCTCAAATTTTTCCGCTCTCGTATTCAGAAAACTCGGAGGACGACATCTTCGATGTGCCTCCGGAAACCCGTAAAAAGTATACCACACTAGCGCCTCCTCCTACTCCGGTAACATCAGAACCTGAATTACCGACTCCAGGCACGTCCTTCCGTACCAACACAGCACCACCTCCGCAAGTCGCCAGCGACAGCACCGACTTCTATACTCCTGCTCCAAATGAATTTTTCCGACGCGAACCTCTATTTAATTTCAGCCGTGACGCATTATCAACGCGACGAGACAATGTAGTTGTCTTCGTCACGCAATCTGGGCACCCCTATGACACGGGCGCCAAAGATCTAGCAAACGCTGAAAAATTCCTCCTAAACAAAAATCACGTCCTTACCAAAGCCAAAGTCATACAAATCGGAAACGAATTCCAAATCCAGCTTCCAATCATCGAACATTCCACCAGATCAATCAATTTCCAGACCGTAATAGAAACATTCAGATCCTTGTGCGACGTTGTAAACGAATTACAATTACAAACATTTAGTATCGCACAAACCTATCTAGACTCCGTATCCTGGTCCCGAATCCAGAAAATCCTTCAAGACCTGTTTTACGAAACAACTGTCCAGATTACGGTCTGCCAGGGCCTCATTAAAACCCCTTCGGTCGAAGAGCGACTGAAAATAATAAGAGAAAACCACGACTCCCCTGTGGGAGGTCACAAAGGGGTTAATAAAACTTATTCTCGCATCAGACAACAATACTTTTGGCCAAACATGAAAACACAAATACAAGAATATATTGGCAAATGTAAAAGTTGTCAGACAGAGAAACTGGTCCGGGTAAAGACCAGACAGCCTCTCACTTTAACCGACACCCCTGGCAGGGCATTCGATAAGATTTCAATGGACGTAATGGGTCCTCTTCCCGAAACTCCCGACGGTTATACGAGTATCCTCACGATCCAAGATCTCCTCACTAAATACTCAGTCGCAGTTCCTCTCAAAACCACCACCGCAGTAGACATTGCCGAAGCTTTAATAAAAGAATTCATTTGTAAGTTCGGATGCCCGAAAGGCATACTCACGGACCAAGGTTCGAACTTTATAAATAGCTTGATTAAAGCCATAGCAATCAAATTCCGTATTAAGCAATACAAGTCCACTGCGTTCCATCCACAAACGAACGGGTCCGTTGAACGATCTCACCACGTCCTGGCCGAATATCTGAAGCATTACATAGAGTCGAGTAACGATTGGGTGAATTGGTTACCGTATGCAATGTTTTCATACAACACCAGTGTGCACGAGGGTACATTATACACCCCACACGAACTAGTGTTCGGCAGGATAGCTAGGACGCCGTCAGCCACTCCTTTTCAGGACAGCTCTGATAACGAAACTTATAGCGACTATCTTATACAACTTCAGGAGAAAATCTCGAAATCTCAGGATTTGGCTAAAGCCAATCTAGACAATGCGAAACGCCGTTCTAAATATTATTATGACCGAAATCTCAATGTCCAAAACTTCGAGGTAGGCCAATGGGTCTATCTTTTAAAAGAGCCGAACAAACATAAGTTCCAGGCACAATACTCTGGACCGTACCGTATCCTCGAAATTTTGGGCAACTGTAATGTTAAGCTAAATGTAAAAGGGCGCCATAAAATTGTTCATACGAACAAAATCAAAATTTGTAAACGAATGCATAGTATGCAGAGTGTGGATGCTAGTGAAAGAAAAGTGCGAAAAACTGAAAATGAAGTCAGTGAGAGCAGTGACATTCAAACGAACGCTGAAAGTGAAAGCGACGAAAGTGCCTGCAATCCGAAGGAAGCCCGCAGTCACGGTCCAATCTCCAAACGTTATCGCCAGGATCAACCAGGCGAAAAACCTCAGATTCCGCAGCATCCAGCCGACAGGACCAAGAGAAGGATCCAGCATCCCGAAATCTACCCAACAGACAAGAGATCTCGGCATGGCCGAGATTCTTTTTCCAAGGGGGGTGGTGTAACGTCAGGCGTACCGCCTGCCACCCTCCGGCGTCCACCTCATCATCCCCAGCATCCGTATCCGGAGCCCCTGCACACGGGCCACCCGCCGACTCGCCGTCCCTACAGAAGGAGACAAAGGTACGAGAGGGAAGAGGGATGCAGCATGCCGCGCCCACGCGCGATCTCCACACACGAGGGGGAGGACTTCACCCCGTATTACGAGGGCGAGGAGCTCTCCGACACGTACTGGGTCGAATCCCCAGCAATCACGAAGCCCTATACGTACTTCTCGTACATGTGGGATTAGAATAAGCACACTACTCACCTATGTACATACACACCAACACACACCTAGATTTAAGTGAATATATGTATATATTTTATTCATGCACGGTTATGTTCCGTGCACTCGCGCGCACACTCGACGCTCGCGGCTCACGCTTAACGCGGGCCGCGCCCCACTCCGAACGGCCGCCCCACCACGAGGGCCGAGCGGCCGCCCTACTCCGACCGTCCGCCCCACCGCGAGGGCCCAGCGACTCGCGCGCCGCGCGACCCGAGGAGGTCGCGGACGCGAGATCCGAGAGTCAGTTCGCGTCTCATCTCCGAACCGGAGAGTTCTCATCTCATCTCCGAACTGGAGAGTTGCTAACTCATCTCCGAACCGAGGAGTTCTAATCCAGCATCCGAACGATGCACTTCCGAGCAATAGGCTCATTCGCAACGAGCAATTAGCTCTAATGCATTCGTCTCTATCCATACTCCCATAGCGGAGTCCATTCAATACTCTATACTATTTCTAATTCTCATTGTAATCGCTAGTCAGTAACTTAGAATTTAGTCAAGTGTATCTAGTATAGTGAAATCATAGAATATAGTTTATTTTTACCAGATTCAAAAGTATCTTTATTCGAATTCAAATACAATTCCTTAACTCTAATCCACGGGTACGCTCGCGATTATTCTAATTCCATATCTCATCTGCGATAGTCTTGAGGCTCGACGACTAGAGCGAACCAGCGCTTAGTTGCTCCATCCTCACTTCTACCGTGTACAGAATATCTTGCGCCCAGGTCGATCCCGGTAAGCTAGAGCGAACCAACGCTTAGCCGTGCCGTATTCAACCGAAGTTCAAGTATTCTCGATGAGCCTTGCACCTCCGACAAAGCGTACACGACGCGCGGGGAGGAGAGAGTTTATTCGTCGTCTCGCTCGGGAATACGTGGGTGATGCACCAGAATATTCAATTTCCTACGTTCGAATCCTGGTTCCTGTGAAGGAGGTTTCCTTCGCCGCACGACCCGTACGAGTCGCCAATCGTCAGGGCCAAACGCCGATACCTGCCAGCCGGAGTCAACCCGCCTGGACGCTTGTTCCCATAGACGTACCTCCGTTCCAGCCGTACGCCGCCGCCATCCCGGTTGCGGATCCAAGGCGCTCCAGGTACCTGGAAAGAGAAATCAGACAGCGGAATCAAGCCTTCGCAAGGTAAGTTTAGTGTTAGTTACCGTTTTATCGAGTCCGAAACGCCAACGAACCCGGTCCGGACGCAATTCGCGTTATTTTCGGGAACGGTTACGACTTTGTGCCACCGTTGCGAGCGCAACCGCACCTCGGGACGTGACACATAACACTTCGCAATGAATATTATATCTTATCATGAAGTATAGATATGAGATGCAATATCTCGTTTTAAGAAGCATTTGAACTCTATTGCTTCGATACGTAGACATCTGCAAACGCTCTATCCTTGCAAGGAAGTGTCGCATTTACATTCATTTGAAGTGTAGACGAGGAATGCATAACACTTCGCAATGAATATTATATCTTATCATGAAACATATATATGAGATGCAATATCTCGTCTTAAGAAGCATTTGAACTCTATTGCTTCGATACGTAGACATCTGCAAACGCTGTTTCCTAGCGAGGAAGTGTCGCATTCGCATTCATTTGAAGTGTCGACGAGGAATACAAAACACTTCGCAAATCATATTGTATCTTACCATGAAACATAGAAATGAGATGCGATATCGCGTTTTAAGAAGCATTAGAACTCTAATGCTACGATACGCAGACATCTGCAAACGCTATTTCCTTGCAAGGAAGTGTCGCATTTACATTCATTTGAAGTGTAGACGACGGATACATAACAGTTCGCAAATCATATTATACCTTACCATGAAGCATAGAAATGAGATGCGATATCGCGTTTTAAGAATCATAAGAACTCTATTGCTACGATACGTAGACATCTGCAAACGCTATTTCCTTGCAAGAAAGTGTCGCATTTACATTCATTTGAAGTGTAGACGACGGATACATAACACTTCGCAAATCATATTATACTTTACCATGAAACATAGAAATGAGATGCGATATCGCTTTTTAAGAATCATAAGAACTCTATTGCTACGATACGTAGACATCTGCAAACGCTATTTCCTTGCAAGGAAGTGTCTCATTTACATTCATTTGATGTGTAGACGAAGAATACATAACACTTCGCAAATCATATTATATCTTACCATGAAACATAGAAATGAGATGCGATATCGCGTTTTAAGAATCATAAGAACTCTACTGCTACGATACGTAGACATCTGCAATCGCTATTTCCTTGCAAGGAAGTGTCGCATTTACATTCATTTGAATCGTAGACGAGGAATGCATAACACTTCGCAATGAATATTATATCTTATCATGAAGTATAGATATGAGATGCAATATCTCGTTTTAAGAAGCATTTGAACTCTATTGCTTCGATACGTAGACATTTGCAAACGCTATTTCCTTGCAAGGAAGTGTCGCATTTACATTCATTTGAAGTGTAGCCGAGGAATACATAACACTTCGCAAATCGTATTATATCTTACCATGAAACATAGAAATGAGATGCGATATCGCGTTTTAAGAAGCATTAGAACTCTATTGCTACGATCCGTAGACATCTGCAAACGCTATTTCCTTGCAAGGAAGTGTCGCATTTACATTCACTTGAAGTGTAGACGAGGAATACATAACACTCCGCAAATCATATTATATCTTACCATGAAACATAGAAATGTGATGCGATATCGCGTTTTAAGAATCATAAGAACTATATTGCTAAGATACGTAGACATCTGCAAACGCTAGTTCCTTGCGAGAAAGTGTCCCATTTACATTCATTTGAAGTGTAGACGACGGATACATAACACTTCGCAAATCATATTATACCTTACCATGAAACATAGAAATGAGATGCGATATCGCGTTTTAAGAATCATAAGAACTCTATTGCTACGATACGTAGACATCTGCAAACGCTATTTCCTTGCAAGGAAGTGTCGCATTTACATTCATTTGAATCGTAGACGAGGAATGCATAACACTTCGCAATGAATATTATATCTTATCATGAATCATAGATATGTGATGCAATATCTCGTTTTAAGAAGCATTTGAACTCTATTGCTTCGATACGTAGACATCTGCAAACGCTATTTCCCAGCGAGGAAGTGTCGCATTCACATTCATTTGAAGTGTAGACGAGGAATACATAACACTTCGCAAATCATATTGTATCTTACCATGAAACATAGAAATGAGATGCGATATCGCGTTTTAAGAATCATAAGAACTCTATTGCTACGATACGTAAACATCTGCAATCGCTATTTCCTTGCAAAGAAGTGTCGCATTTACATTCATTTGAATTGTAGCCGAGGAATACATAACACTTCGCAAATCGGATTATATCTTACCATGAAACATAGAAATGAGATGCGATATCGCGTTTTGAGAAGCATTTGAACTCTATTGCTCCGATACGTAGACATCTGCAAACGCTATTTCCTAGCGAGGAAGTGTCGCATTCACATTCATTTGAAGTGTAGACGAGGAATACATAACACTTCGCAAATCATATTGCATCTTACCATGAAACATAGAAATGAGATGCGATATCGCGTTCTAAGAAGCATTAGAACACTACTGCTACGATAGGTAGACATTTGCAAACGCTATTTCCTTGCAAGGAAGTGTCGCATTTACATTCATTTGAAGTGTAGACGAGGAATACATAACACTCCGCAAATCATATTATATCTTACCATGAAACATAGAAATGAGATGCGATATCGCGTTTTAAGAAGCATTAGAACTCTACTGCTACGATACGTAGACATCTGCAAACGCTAGTTCCTTGCGAGAAAGTGTCGCATTTACATTCATTTGAAGTGTAGACGACGGATACATAACACTTCGCAAATCATATTAAACCTTACCATGAAACATTGAAATGAGATGCGATATCGCGTTTTAAGAATCATAAGAACTCTATTGCTACGATACGTAGACATCTGCAAACGCTATTTCCTTGCAAGGAAGTGTCGCATTTACATTCATTTGAAGTGTAGACGAGGAATACATAACACTCCGCAAATCATATTATATCTTACCATGAAACATAGAAATGAGATGCGATATCGCGTTTTAAGAATCATAAGAACTCTATTGCTACGATACGTAGACATCTGCAATCGCTATTTCCTTGCAAAGAAGTGTCGCATTTACATTCATTTGAATTGTAGCCGAGGAATACATAACACTTCGCAAATCGGATTATATCTTACCATGAAACATAGAAATGTGATGCGATATCGCGTTTTAAGAATCATAAGAACTATATTGCTAAGATACGTAGACATCTGCAAACGCTAGTTCCTTGCGAGAAAGTGTCCCATTTACATTCATTTGAAGTGTAGACGACGGATACATAACACTTCGCAAATCATATTATACCTTACCATGAAACATAGAAATGAGATGCGATATCGCGTTTTAAGAATCATAAGAACTCTATTGCTACGATACGTAGACATCTGCAAACGCTATTTCCTTGCAAGGAAGTGTCGCATTTACATTCATTTGAATCGTAGACGAGGAATGCATAACACTTCGCAATGAATATTATATCTTATCATGAATCATAGATATGTGATGCAATATCTCGTTTTAAGAAGCATTTGAACTCTATTGCTTCGATACGTATACATCTGCAAACGCTATTTCCCAGCGAGGAAGTGTCGCATTCACATTCATTTGAAGTGTAGACGAGGAATACATAACACTACGCAAATCATATTGTATCTTACCATGAAACATAGAAATGAGATGCGATATCGCGTTTTAAGAATCATAAGAACTCTATTGCTACGATACGTAGACATCTGCAATCGCTATTTCCTTGCAAAGAAGTGTCGCATTTACATTCATTTGAATTGTAGCCGAGGAATACATAACACTTCGCAAATCGGATTATATCTTACCATGAAACATAGAAATGAGATGCGATATCGCGTTTTGAGAAGCATTTGAACTCTATTGCTCCGATACGCAGACATCTGCAAACGCTATTTCCTAGCGAGGAAGTGTCGCATTCACATTCATTTGAAGTGTAGACGAGGAATACATAACACTTCGCAAATCATATTGTATCCTACCATGAAACATAGAAATGAGATGCGATATCGCGTTCTAAGAAGCATTAGAACACTACTGCTACGATAGGTAGACATTTGCAAACGCTATTTCCTTGCAAGGAAGTGTCGCATTTACATTCATTTGAAGTGTAGACGAGGAATACATAACACTCCGCAAATCATATTATATCTTACCATGAAACATAGAAATGAGATGCGATATCGCGTTTTAAGAAGCGTTAGAACTCTACTGCTACGATACGTAGACATCTGCAATCGCTATTTCCTTGCAAAGAAGTGTCGCATTTACATTCATTTGAAGTGTAGCCGAGGAATACATAACACTTCGCAAATCGTATTATATCTTACCATGAAACATAGAAATGAGATGCGATATCGCGTTTTAAGAAGCATTAGAACTCTATTGCTACGATCCGTAGACATCTGCAAACGGTATTTCCTTGCAAGGAAGTGTCGCATTTACATTCATTTGAATCGTAGACGATGCATAACACTTCGCAATGAATATTATATCTTATCATGAAATATAGATATGAGATGCAATATCTCGTTTTAAGAAGCATTTGAACTCTATTGCTTCGATACGTAGACATCTGCAAACGCTATATCCTTGCAAGGAAGTGTCGCATTTACATTCATTTGAAGTGTAGACGAGGAATACATAACACTCCGCAAATCATATTATATCTTACCATGAAACATAGAAATGTGATGCGATATCGCGTTTTAAGAATCATAAGAACTCTATTGCTAAGATACGTAGACATCTGCAAACGCTAGTTCCTTGCGAGAAAGTGTCGCATTTACATTCATTTGAAGTGTAGACGACGGATACATAACACTTCGCAAATCATATTAAACCTTACCATGAAACATAGAAATGAGATGCGATATCGCGTTTTAAGAATCATAAGAACTCTATTGCTACGATACGTAGACATCTGCAAACGCTATTTCCTTGCAAGGAAGTGTCGCATTTACATTCATTTGATGTGTAGACGAGGAATACATAACACTTCGCAAATCATATTATATCTTACCACGAAACATAGAAATGAGGTGCGATATCGCGTTTTAAGAAGCATTAGAACTCAACTGCTACGATACATAGACATCTGCAAACGCTATTTCCTTGCAAGGAAGTGTTGCATTTACATTCATTTGAATCGTAGGCGAAGAATGCATAACACTTCGCAATGAATATTATATCTTATCATGAAACATAGATATGAGATGCAATATCTCGTTTTAAGAAGCATTTGAACTCCATTGCTTCGATACTGTCACGTCCCGAGGTGCGGTTGCGCTCGCAACGGTGGCACAAAGTCGTAACCGTTCCCGAAAATAACGCGAATTGCGTCCGGACCGGGTTCGTTGGCGTTTCGGACTCGATAAAACGGTAACTAACACTAAACTTACCTTGCGAAGGCTTGATTCCGCTGTCTGATTTCTCTTTCCAGGTACCTGGAACGCCTTGGATCCGCAACCGGGATGGCGGCGGCGTACGGCTGGAACGGAGGTACGTCTACGGGAATAAGCGTCCAGGCGGGTTGACTCCGGCTGGCAGGTATCGGCGTTTGGCCCTGACGATTGGCGACTCGTACGGGTCGTGCGGCGAAGGAAACCTCCTTCACAGGAACCAGGACTCGAACGTAGGAAATTGAATATTCTGGTGCATCACCCACGTATTCCCGAGCGAGACGACGAATGAACTCTCTCCTCCCCGCGCGTCGTGTACGCTTTGTCGGAGGTGCAAGGCTCATCGAGAATACTTGAACTTCGGTTGAATACGGCACGGCTAAGCGTTGGTTCGCTCTAGCTTACCGGGATCGACCTGGGCGCAAGATATTCTGTACACGGTAGAAGTGAGGATGGAGCAACTAAGCGCTGGTTCGCTCTAGTCGTCGAGCCTCAAGACTATCGTAGATGAGATATAGAATTAGAATAATCGCGAGCGTACCCGTGGATTAGAATTAAGGAATTGTATTTGAACTCGAATAAAGATACTTTGAATCTGGTAAAAATAAACTATATTCTATGATTTCACTATACTAGATACACTTGACTAAATTCTAAGTTACTGACTAGCGATTACAATGAGAATTAGAAATAGTATAAGGTATCGAATGGACTCCGCTATGGGAGTATGGATAGAGACGAATGCATTAGAGCTAATTGCTCGTTGCGAATGAGCCTATTGCTCGGATCGGAGGTGCATCGTTCGGATGCTGGATTAGAACTCCTCGGTTCGGAGATGAGATGCGAACTGACTCTCGGATCTCGCGTCCGCGACCTCCTCGGGTCGCGCGGCGCGCGAGTCGCTGGGCCCTCGCAGTGGGGCGGACGGTCGGAGTAGGGCGGCCGCTCGGCCCTCGTGGTGGGGCGGCCGTTCGGAGTGGGGCGCGGCCCGCGTTAAGCGTGAGCCGCGAGCGTCGAGTGTGCGCGCGAGTGCACGGAACATAACCGTGCATGAATAAAATATATACATATATTCACTTAAATCTAGGTGTGTGTTGGTGTGTATGTACATAGGTGAGTAGTGTGCTTATTCTAATCCCACATGTACGAGAAGTACGTATAGGGCTTCGTGATTGCTGGGGATTCGACCCAGTACGTGTCGGAGAGCTCCTCGCCCTCGTAATACGGGGTGAAGTCCTCCCCCTCGTGTGTGGAGATCGCGCGTGGGCGCGGCATGCTGCATCCCTCTTCCCTCTCGTACCTTTGTCTCCTTCTGTAGGGACGGCGAGTCGGCGGGTGGCCCGTGTGCAGGGGCTCCGGATACGGATGCTGGGGATGATGAGGTGGACGCCGGAGGGTGGCAGGCGGTACGCCTGACGTTACACCACCCCCCTTGGAAAAAGAATCTCGGCCATGCCGAGATCTCTTGTCTGTTGGGTAGATTTCGGGATGCTGGATCCTTCTCTTGGTCCTGTCGGCTGGATGCTGCGGAATCTGAGGTTTTTCGCCTGGTTGATCCTGGCGATAACGTTTGGAGATTGGACCGTGACTGCGGGCTTCCTTCGGATTGCAGGCACTTTCGTCGCTTTCACTTTCAGCGTTCGTTTGAATGTCACTGCTCTCACTGACTTCATTTTCAGTTTTTCGCACTTTTCTTTCACTAGCATCCACACTCTGCATACTATGCATTCGTTTACAAATTTTGATTTTGTTCGTATGAACAATTTTATGGCGCCCTTTTACATTCAGCTTAACATTACAATTGCCCAAAATTTCGAGGATACGGTACGGTCCAGAATACTGTGCCTGGAACTTATGTTTGTTCGGCTCTTTTAAAAGATAGACCCATTGGCCTACCTCGAAGTTTTGGACATTGAGATTTCGGTCATAATAATATTTAGAACGGCGTTTCGCATTGTCTAGATTGGCTTTAGCCAAATCCTGAGATTTCGAGATTTTCTCCTGAAGTTGTATAAGATAGTCGCTATAAGTTTCGTTATCAGAGCTGTCCTGAAAAGGAGTGGCTGACGGCGTCCTAGCTATCCTGCCGAACACTAGTTCGTGTGGGGTGTATAATGTACCCTCGTGCACACTGGTGTTGTATGAAAACATTGCATACGGTAACCAATTCACCCAATCGTTACTCGACTCTATGTAATGCTTCAGATATTCGGCCAGGACGTGGTGAGATCGTTCAACGGACCCGTTTGTCTGTGGATGGAACGCAGTGGACTTGTATTGCTTAATACGGAATTTGATTGCTATGGCTTTAATCAAGCTGTTTATAAAGTTCGAACCTTGGTCCGTGAGTATGCCTTTCGGGCATCCGAATTTACAAATGAATTCTTTTATTAAAGCTTCGGCAATGTCTACTGCGGTGGTGGTTTTGAGAGGAACTGCGACTGAGTATTTAGTGAGGAGATCTTGGATCGTGAGGATACTTGTATAACCGTCGGAAGTTTCGGGAAGAGGACCCATTACGTCCATTGAAATCTTATCGAATGCCCTGCCAGGGGTGTCGGTTAAAGTGAGAGGCTGTCTGGTCTTTACCCGGACCAGTTTCTCTGTCTGACAACTTTTACATTTGCCAATGTATTCTTGTATTTGTGTTTTCATGTTTGGCCAAAAGTATTGTTGTCTGATGCGAGAATAAGTTTTATTAACCCCTTTGTGACCTCCCACAGGGGAGTCGTGGTTTTCTCTTATTATTTTCAGTCGCTCTTCGACCGAAGGGGTTTTAATGAGGCCCTGGCAGACCGTAATCTGGACAGTTGTTTCATAAAACAGGTCCTGAAGGATTTTCTGGATTCGGGACCAGGATACGGAGTCTAGATAGGTTTGTGCGATACTAAATGTTTGTAATTGTAATTCGTTTACAACGTCGCACAAGGATCTGAATGTTTCTATTACGGTCTGGAAATTGATTGATCTGGTGGAATGTTCGATGATTGGAAGCTGGATTTGGAATTCGTTTCCGATTTGTATGACTTTGGCTTTGGTAAGAACGTGATTTTTGTTTGGAAGGAATTTTTCAGCGTTCGCTAGATCTTTGGCGCCCGTGTCATAGGGGTGCCCAGATTGCGTGACGAAGACAACTACATTGTCTCGTCGCGTTGATAATGCGTCACGGCTGAAATTAAATAGAGGTTCGCGTCGGAAAAATTCATTTGGAGCAGGAGTATAGAAGTCGGTGCTGTCGCTGGCGACTTGCGGAGGTGGTGCTGTGTTGGTACGGAAGGACGTGCCTGGAGTCGGTAATTCAGGTTCTGATGTTACCGGAGTAGGAGGAGGCGCTAGTGTGGTATACTTTTTACGGGTTTCCGGAGGCACATCGAAGATGTCGTCCTCCGAGTTTTCTGAATACGAGAGCGGAAAAATTTGAGCGGGATTCCGCGACAATGCGTCCGCATTAAGGTTCGTTTTTCCACTTTTATAGACCATCTCGTAGTCAAATTCCGCTAACTTAAGCCTCCACCGTACGAGTCTACTTGACGGGTCCTTGACCGAATTCATCCACACTAACGGTCGATGGTCGGTAACGAGTTTGAATTGATTACCGTATATGTATGGACGAAAGTAATGGACGGCGTAGACAATCGCCAGACACTCCTTCTCGATCGTGGAGTAGTTTTTCTCCGCAGCGTTTAACAGTCGCGACGTGTACGCGATTGGCAAGTCGCGGCCTATTGGTCCTTGACTCAAGATAGCACCAATAGCTTCGGCGGACGCGTCGGTCGTTATCACGAATGGTTGTTTAAAGTTGGGGTACTGCAAGATAGGCGCTTCGCATAGACAATCTCGGAGTTTGACGAATGAATTCTCATGCTCGTTACGCCATACAAAGGGCGCGTCCTTTTTTAACAAATTCGTTAGAGGCTTAGCAATATTGGAAAAATTTGCGATGAATCGCCTGTAGTATCCCGCGAGCCCGAGGAATTGTTTGATCTGTTTCGCGTTGCGCGGGCGCGGAAAATTTTTGACGGCGCTAATTTTCGCAGGGTCAGGTTTTACACCGTGCTCACTGATAATATGACCCAAATAGCTTACTTCTCTCCTCAAGAATTCGCACTTATCCGGCTGCAATACTAAATTAGCTTCTTTGAGCCGTTGAGTTAATTTATCGAATTTAAGTCGATGTTCTTGAAGAGAGCTAGCGTAGATAACAATGTCGTCCAAATAGACGAAAATTTCGTTCCCCTGGAGGCCGGACAGGACATTGTCCATAAGTCGTTGGAACGTCGCTGGCGCATTTTTTAATCCGAATGGCATTCTTTTAAATTCATAATGCCCGTGAGGCGTCGAAAAAGCAGTTTTAGGAGCATCGGCGGGCTCCATTGGGATCTGGTGAAATCCGCTCGCGAGATCGAATGTACTAAAATACTTCGCACTCCCGAGCTGATCAAGTATCTCGGTAATGCAAGGGAGGGGATAGGCATCGGCGACAGATTTCTCATTGAGTGCGCGGTAGTCGATGACGACGCGCCATTGCTTGTTGCCCAAGGAGTCCGGTTTCTTTGGGACAACCCACAATGGCGAATTATATGGTGATTTTGACGGAGAGATGACACCATTTTGTAAAAATTTGTCGACTTGTCGTCGAATCTCCTCCTTATGAGCTGGTGGGAATCGGTATTGTTTCACATTGACGGGGCGGTCGTCGACGGTTGGAATCTTGTGCGTGGTTGCTGACGTATGTCCTAATTTATCCCCCTCAATGTGAAAAAGCTCCTGCGTGCTTTGAACGAGACGGACGACGTGCTCTCTTTCCTCTGCGTTGAGGTGGTCGAGACGGAGGAGACTAAGAATTCGGTCTAGGCGAGATTTCGAAGGATTGGCGGATTTCGATGTTTGTTTTAACGGCGCCTGTTGTATATTATTTTTAACCGCCTGAGCATAAGAGATCTGTTGAACATTCGCGATTTTGCAACGCGAAGGAGGAGTTTCGATTGTCGAGTATGGTGTCTGACTCGAGAAAGAAATAGAAGTTTTCCCTTTTTGGGATGAGCCGATCGGTACGGCGGATACGTTAGATTTAGTAGATTTAGAAAAAACCGGATACAGCGACGGACTATCCTCCTCGTGGAGGGGAGTCATGATTTGCGCGGGCTCAAGTACGATTTCTGGTAACGCGATTTCGACGGCGCGGTCGGATGAATTAATTATTCGAGTTACCGCTTTGCCCCGAATTACTCTGACGAGAGCGTTTCCGAAAAATATACCCGGCGCAAGATCGATACGGGGAATTATACCTTCCGCGAGGTTCGAATTAACTACGCGGACCTTGATACCGATATTTGATCTCGGCGGAATGGAGATACGGTCTCCTGACTTCGGAGAAGCTGCTTTGTCTTGCGTTCGAAGCTTCGATTTCGTTGCTGCATCGCGTTTCAGCGGAGGCGATGATTTACGCGGCGGGCGCGGCGGCGGAGGGGGAATAGATTCCGTGCGCGGCGCTTGTTTACGTTTCGGCGATAGGAGAGGCTTTATTTTCGAGTCCGGTGACGGTTCCTCGAGTGTTTCGATATCGTCTTCGAAAGGAATTCTCTTACCATTCCATTTGATTATTTTATTTGGAAAAGAGATTTCTGCGTCCATACAGAACCCGGAGCCGAGGATCCCGCTTGGTTTAAGGGGAAAATCATCCTCGACCACATTAAAAGGGACGACGCGACCGAAAATGACAAGATTCACCGTCCCTAAGGTTGCGGTTTTGCCATCGGTTACCCCTGTTATTATTACGATCTCGGACTTATCGATTCGCGCGGATGCTTTTAGAGCCGAACGTTTTATAATATTTATTTCCGCCCCAGTGTCCACCATGAAGCGAGTTGGTGAAATTAGAAGATCGGATTTTAGAATTACGTTTGGCGTGCTAGTTTTTCCGGTTATGTTTATCGCGGCGTTTCGTCGATTTCCGCGTTGGAGTTGTTCGCGGCGAGAGGACGGACTTGGTGCGCGGCCTCGCCACCTGTCTCGCGGCGGGTGCGGAGGCCATTGTCGTTTCCCGAATTTTTATTTACCGCGTTGTTGTACTGCCTTTTTCGGCACTCGCCTATTTCGTGCCCCGGGGTCTTGCAATAACGACAAAATTTGGGCGCGTCCCTGGCTACGATTTGTCTCGGTTGTTCGTACGCGGGGCCTCGAGTAGGAGGCGGTACGTCCCTGGATCGCGAGTATTCCTGCGGTCGGTACGGCGATGGCGGTCTGAACCGACACTCGGTCGCGTAATGTCCGATATTATTGCATTTTCGGCAAATAATTTCGGCTGGTTTTTCGCGCGATTCTGGTCGCGCGGCACGCGATCTACCTAGTCGGTTGCAATCACGTTCGTGCATTTGATAGAGCTCCCGCGCTCGAGCGAACGTTTCTCGCAATGTACCGAATGAATTTACCGTCATCTGCATTCGAATTTCCGGAATGAGACCGTCTTTAAAACATTGTAGAGTGAGCGCGTCTACGTCATCGAGCGATTCCGGTGTGTCTCGTCGAGCAAGCCTCTCGCAATCAATTATAGCGGTTCTAAGATCTTTTACTCGACCGATGTAATCTAGAATGTGCTCGTTCGCGCGCATAAATATATTAGCAAGTTCACCCCGATAATGATGAGCTGATTTTACGGAGCAAAAAGTGCTGCGAAGAACGTCCGTTAATTCGAGTATTGTGTAACACGGCTCGTCTTCTAGCGCGGCGTAGGCACGACCCTTGAGTTTTCCCTTAAGCAGGCGTGTGAAAGTTCGCTCGCACCCATTAGGGATAAGCTCATAAGCGCGTTTACACGCTCGGGTAAACTGAAGGATGGGAATGTTCTGACCATCGAATGTCGGCACGGCTTCGAGGGCCTGCTTAAGCGATAGCTCGTCGTGTTGCGAACTATTTGTATTGAAATCAGAGCTCGAATTATGTGCGGAAAGCGGATTTCCCCGAGGAATATCCAGCGAAACGGTATCGTCGCGCGTTAAATCAGGCGTTCTGCGAATAGATTCTATTTCACGACGTAGAATTTCTATTTGCTGGAGCAACGCGGCATTACTCGGATCGGTCGCTTTCGTAATTTTCGCGGAAGTATTTTGTTGCGCGGTACTAGGAAGAGGCTCGGCGATAGCGTCTTGGAAATCAAGCGTTCTGCTAGTGCGTTTTTCGCGTTCGGAATCGGCCATCGCGGCGGCTCGCTGTGTCTGCTGGCGCGTTTTTGTCGGAGTCCGGGTTGCCATATCTAGTTTCGCGGTTCCTTTCGGCGGAATTTCCGGAGGAAACGCGTGGCTATCCCACCGCTGTCACCAAAAATAACTTTCGTGTCACGTCCCGAGGTGCGGTTGCGCTCGCAACGGTGGCACAAAGTCGTAACCGTTCCCGAAAATAACGCGAATTGCGTCCGGACCGGGTTCGTTGGCGTTTCGGACTCGATAAAACGGTAACTAACACTAAACTTACCTTGCGAAGGCTTGATTCCGCTGTCTGATTTCTCTTTCCAGGTACCTGGAACGCCTTGGATCCGCAACCGGGATGGCGGCGGCGTACGGCTGGAACGGAGGTACGTCTACGGGAATAAGCGTCCAGGCGGGTTGACTCCGGCTGGCAGGTATCGGCGTTTGGCCCTGACGATTGGCGACTCGTACGGGTCGTGCGGCGAAGGAAACCTCCTTCACAGGAACCAGGACTCGAACGTAGGAAATTGAATATTCTGGTGCATCACCCACGTATTCCCGAGCGAGACGACGAATGAACTCTCTCCTCCCCGCGCGTCGTGTACGCTTTGTCGGAGGTGCAAGGCTCATCGAGAATACTTGAACTTCGGTTGAATACGGCACGGCTAAGCGTTGGTTCGCTCTAGCTTACCGGGATCGACCTGGGCGCAAGATATTCTGTACACGGTAGAAGTGAGGATGGAGCAACTAAGCGCTGGTTCGCTCTAGTCGTCGAGCCTCAAGACTATCGTAGATGAGATATAGAATTAGAATAATCGCGAGCGTACCCGTGGATTAGAATTAAGGAATTGTATTTGAACTCGAATAAAGATACTTTGAATCTGGTAAAAATAAACTATATTCTATGATTTCACTATACTAGATACACTTGACTAAATTCTAAGTTACTGACTAGCGATTACAATGAGAATTAGAAATAGTATAAGGTATCGAATGGACTCCGCTATGGGAGTATGGATAGAGACGAATGCATTAGAGCTAATTGCTCGATGCGAATGAGCCTATTGCTCGGATCGGAGGTGCATCGTTCGGATGCTGGATTAGAACTCCTCGGTTCGGAGATGAGATGCGAACTGACTCTCGGATCTCGCGTCCGCGACCTCCTCGGGTCGCGCGGCGCGCGAGTCGCTGGGCCCTCGCAGTGGGGCGGACGGTCGGAGTAGGGCGGCCGCTCGGCCCTCGTGGTGGGGCGGCCGTTCGGAGTGGGGCGCGGCCCGCGTTAAGCGTGAGCCGCGAGCGTCGAGTGTGCGCGCGAGTGCACGGAACATAACCGTGCATGAATAAAATATATACATATATTCACTTAAATCTAGGTGTGTGTTGGTGTGTATGTACATAGGTGAGTAGTGTGCTTATTCTAATCCCACATGTACGAGAAGTACGTATAGGGCTTCGTGATTGCTGGGGATTCGACCCAGTACGTGTCGGAGAGCTCCTCGCCCTCGTAATACGGGGTGAAGTCCTCCCCCTCGTGTGTGGAGATCGCGCGTGGGCGCGGCATGCTGCATCCCTCTTCCCTCTCGTACCTTTGTCTCCTTCTGTAGGGACGGCGAGTCGGCGGGTGGCCCGTGTGCAGGGGCTCCGGATACGGATGCTGGGGATGATGAGGTGGACGCCGGAGGGTGGCAGGCGGTACGCCTGACGTTACAATACGTAGACATCTGCAAACGCTATTTCCTAGCGAGGAAGTGTCGCATTCACATTCATTTGAAGTGTAGACGAGGAATACATAACACTTCGCAAATCATATTGTATCTTACCATGAAACGTAGAAATGAGTTGCGATATCGCATTTTAAGAAGCATTAGAACTCTACTGCTACGATACGCAGACATCTGCAAACGCTATTTCCTAGCGAGGAAGTGTCACATTAACATTCATTTGAAGTGTAGACGAGGAATACATAACACTTCGCAAATCACATTATATCTTACCATGAAACATAGAAATGAGATGCGATATCGCGTTTTAGGAAGCATTAGAACTCTATTGCTACGATACGTAGACATCTGCAAACGTTATTTCCTTTCAAGGATGTGTCGCATTTACATTCATTTGAATCGTAGACGAGGAATGCATAACACTTCGCAATGAATATTATATCTTATCATGAAACATAGATATGTGATGCAATATCTCGTTTTAAGAAGCATTTGAACTCTATTGCTTCGATACGTAGACATCTGCAAACGCTATTTCCTTGCAAGGAAGTGTCTCATTTACATTCATTTGATGTGTAGACGAAGAATACATAACACTTCGCAAATCATATTATATCTTACCATGAAACATAGAAATGAGATGCGATATCGCGTTTTAAGAATCATAAGAACTCTACTGCTACGATACGTAGACATCTGCAATCGCTATTTCCTTGCAAAGAAGTGTCGCATTTATATTCATTTGAAGTGTAGCCGAGGAATACATAACACTTCGCAAATCGTATTATATCTTACCATGAAACATAGAAATGAGATGCGATATCGCGTTTTAAGAAGCATTAGAACTCTACTGCTACGATACGCAGACATCTGCAAACGCTATTTCCTAGCGAGGAAGTGTCACATTCACATTCATTTGAAGTGTAGACGTTGAATACATAACACATCGCAAATCATATTATATCTTACCATGAAACATAGAAATGAGATGCGATATCGCGTTTTAAGAATCATAAGAACTCTATTGCTACGATACGTAGACATCTGCAAACGCTATTTCCTTGCAAGAAAGTGTCGAATTTACATTCATTTGAAGTGTAGACGACGGATACATAACACTTCGCAAATCATATTATACTTTACCATGAAACATAGAAATGAGATGCGATATCGCTTTTTAAGAATCATAAGAACTCTATTGCTACGATACGTAGACATCTGCAAACGCTATTTCCTTGCAAGGAAGTGTCTCATTTACATTCATTTGATGCGTAGACGAAGAATACATAACACTTCGCAAATCATATTATATCTTACCATGAAACATAGAAATGAGATGCGATATCGCGTTTTAAGAATCATAAGAACTCTACTGCTACGATACGTAGACATCTGCAATCGCTATTTCCTTGCAAGGAAGTGTCGCATTTACATTCATTTGAAGTGTAGACGAGGAATACATAACACTCCGCAAATCATATTATATCTTACCATGAAACATAGAAATGAGGTGCGATATCGCGTTTTAAGAAGCATTAGAACTCAACTGCTACGATACGTAGACATCTGCAAACGCTATTTCCTTGCAAGGAAGTGTTGCATTTACATTCATTTGAATCGTAGGCGAAGAATGCATAACACTTCGCAATGAATATTATATCTTATCATGAAACATAGATATGAGATGCAATATCTCGTTTTAAGAAGCATTTGAACTCCATTGCTTCGATACGTAGACATCTGCAGACGCTATTTCCTAGCGAGGAAGTGTCGCATTCACATTCATTTGAAGTGTAGACGAGGAATACATAACACTTCGCAAATCATATTGTATCTTACCATGAAACGTAGAAATGAGTTGCGATATCGCATTTTAAGAAGCATTAGAACTCTACTGCTACGATACGCAGACATCTGCAAACGCTATTTCCTAGCGAGGAAGTGTCACATTCACATTCATTTGAAGTGTAGACGAGGAATACATAACACTTCGCAAATCACATTATATCTTACCATGAAACATAGAAATGAGATGCGATATCGCGTTTTAAGAAGCATTAGAACTCTATTGCTACGATACGTAGACATCTGCAAACGCTATTTCCTTGCAAGGAAGTGTCGCATTTACATTCATTTGAAGTGTAGACGACGGATACATAACAGTTCGCAAATCATATTATACCTTACCATGAAGCATAGAAATGAGATGCGATATCACGTTTTAAGAATCATAAGAACTCTATTGCTACGATACGTAGACATCTGCAAACGCTATTTCCTTGCAAAGAAGTGTCGCATTTACATTCATTTGAAGTGTAGCCGAGGAATACATAACACTTCGCAAATCGTATTATATCTTACCATGAAACATAGAAATGAGATGCGATATCGCGTTTTAAGAAGCATTAGAACTCTACTGCTACGATACGCAGACATCTGCAAACGCTATTTCCTAGCGAGGAAGTGTCACATTCACATTCATTTGAAGTGTAGACGTTGAATACATAACACTTCGCAAATCATATTATATCTTACCATGAAACATAGAAATGAGATGCGATATCGCGTTTTAAGAAGCATTAGAACTCTATTGCTACGATACGTAGACATCTGCAAACGCTATTTCCTTGCAAGGAAGTGTCGCATTTACATTCATTTGAAGTGTAGACGACGGATACATAAAAGTTCGCAAATCATATTATACCTTACCATGAAGCATAGAAATGAGATGCGATATCGCGTTTTAAGAATCATAAGAACTCTATTGCTACGATACGTAGACATCTGCAAACGCTATTTCCTTGCAAGAAAGTGTCGCATTTACATTCATTTGAAGGGTAGACGACGGATACATAACACATCGCAAATCATATTATACTTTACCATGAAACATAGAAATGAGATGCGATATCGCTTTTTAAGAATCATAAGAACTCTATTGCTACGATACGTAGACATCTGCAAACGCTATTTCCTTGCAAGGAAGTGTCTCATTTACATTCATTTGATGTGTAGACGAAGAATACATAACACTTCGCAAATCATATTGTATCTTACCATGAAACGTAGAAATGAGTTGCGATATCGCATTTTAAGAAGCATTAGAACTCTACTGCTACGATACGCAGACAACTGCAAACGCTATTTCCTAGCGAGGAAGTGTCACATTCACATTCATTTGAAGTGTAGACGAGGAATACATAACACTTCGCAAATCACATTATATCTTACCATGAAACATAGAAATGAGATGCGATATCGCGTTTTAGGAAGCATTAGAACTCTATTGCTACGATACGTAGACATCTGCAAACGTTATTTCCTTTCAAGGATGTGTCGCATTTACATTCATTTGAATCGTAGACGAGGAATGCATAACACTTCGCAATGAATATTATATCTCATCATGAAACATAGGTATGTGATGCAATATCTCGTTTTAAGAAGCATTTGAACTCTATTGCTTCGATACGTAGACATCTGCAAACGCTATTTCCCAGCGAGGAAGTGTCGCATTCACATTCATTTGAAGTGTAGACGAGGAATACATAACACTTCGCAAATCATATTGTATCTTACCATGAAACATAGAAATGAGATGCGATATCGCGTTTTAAGGATCATAAGAACTCTATTGCTACGATACGTAGACATCTGCAATCGCTATTTCCTTGCAAAGAAGTGTCGCATTTACATTCATTTGAAGTGTAGCCGAGGAATACATAACACTTCGCAAATCGTATTATATCTTACCATGAAACATAGAAATGAGATGCGATATCGCGTTTTAAGAAGCATTAGAACTCTATTGCTACGATACGTAGACATCTGCAAACGCTATTTCCTTGCAAGGAAGTGTCGCATTTACATTCATTTGAAGTGTAGACGACGGATACATAACAGTTCGCAAATCATATTATACCTTACCATGAAGCATAGAAATGAGATGCGATATCACGTTTTAAGAATCATAAGAACTCTATTGCTACGATACGTAGACATCTGCAAACGCTATTTCCTTGCAAGGAAGTGTCGCATTTACATTCATTTGAATCGTAGACGAGGTATGCATAACACTTCGCAATGAATATTATATCTTATCATGAAACATAGATATGAGATGCAATATCTCGTTTTAAGAAGCATTAGAACTCTATTGCTACGATACGTAGACATCTGCAAACGCTATTTCCTTGCAAGGAAGTGTCTCATTTACATTCATTTGATGTGTAGACGAAGAATACATAACACTTCGCAAATCATATTATATCTTACCATGAAACATAGAAATGAGATGCGATATCGCGTTTTAAGAATCATAAGAACTCTACTGCTACGATACGTAGACATCTGCAATCGCTATTTCCTTGCAAAGAAGTGTCGCATTTACATTCATTTGAAGTGTAGCCGAGGAATACATAACACTTCGCAAATCGTATTATATCTTACCATGAAACATAGAAATGAGATGCGATATCGCGTTTTAAGAAGCATTAGAACTCTACTGCTACGATACGCAGACATCTGCAAACGCTATTTCCTAGCGAGGAAGTGTCACATTCACATTCATTTGAATTGTAGACGTTGAATACATAACACTTCGCAAATCATATTATATCTTACCATGAAACATAGAAATGAGATGCGATATCGCGTTTTAAGAAGCATTAGAACTCTATTGCTACGATACGTAGACATCTGCAAACGCTATTTCCTTGCAAGGAAGTGTCGCATTTACATTCATTTGAAGTGTAGACGACGGATACATAAAAGTTCGCAAATCATATTATACCTTACCATGAAGCATAGAAATGAGATGCGATATCGCGTTTTAAGAATCATAAGAACTCTATTGCTACGATACGTAGACATCTGCAAACTCTATTTCCTTGCAAGAAAGTGTCGCATTTACATTCATTTGAAGTGTAGACGACGGATGCATAACACTTCGCAAATCAAATTATACTTTACCATGAAACATAGAAATGAGATGCGATATCGCTTTTTAAGAATCATAAGAACTCTATTGCTACGATACGTAGACATCTGCAAACGCTATTTCCTTGCAAGGAAGTGTCTCATTTACATTCATTTGATGTGTAGACGAAGAATACATAACACTTCGCAAATCATATTGTATCTTACCATGAAACGTAGAAATGAGTTGCGATATCGCATTTTAAGAAGCATTAGAACTCTACTGCTACGATACGCAGACATCTGCAAACGCTATTTCCTAGCGAGGAAGTGTCACATTCACATTCATTTGAAGTGTAGACGAGGAATACATAACACTTCGCAAATCACATTATATCTTACCATGAAACATAGAAATGAGATGCGATATCGCGTTTTAGGAAGCATTAGAACTCTATTGCTACGATACGTAGACATCTGCAAACGTTATTTCCTTTCAAGGATGTGTCGCATTTACATTCATTTGAATCGTAGACGAGGAATGCATAACACTTCGCAATGAATATTATATCTTATCATGAAACATAGATATGTGATGCAATATCTCGTTTTAAGAAGCATTTGAACTCTATTGCTTCGATACGTAGACATCTGCAAACGCTATTTCCCAGCGAGGAAGTGTCGCATTCACATTCATTTGAAGTGTAGACGAGGAATACATAACACTTCGCAAATCATATTGTATCTTACCATGAAACATAGAAATGAGATGCGATATCGCGTTTTAAGGATCATAAGAACTCTATTGCTACGATACGTAGACATCTGCAATCGCTATTTCCTTGCAAAGAAGTGTCGCATTTACATTCGTTTGAAGTGTAGCCGAGGAATACATAACACTTCGCAAATCGTATTATATCTTACCATGAAACATAGAAATGAGATGCGATATCGCGTTTTAAGAAGCATTAGAACTCTATTGCTACGATACGTAGACATCTGCAAACGCTATTTCCTTGCAAGGAAGTGTCGCATTTACATTCATTTGAAGTGTAGACGACGGATACATAACAGTTCGCAAATCATATTATACCTTACCATGAAGCATAGAAATGAGATGCGATATCACGTTTTAAGAATCATAAGAACTCTATTGCTACGATACGTAGACATCTGCAAACGCTATTTCCTAGCGAGGAAGTGTCGCATTCACATTCATTTGAAGTGTAGACGAGGAATACATAACACTTCGCAAATCATATTGTATCTTACCATGAAACATAGAAATGAGATGCGATATCGCGTTCTAAGAAGCATTAGAACACTACTGCTACGATAGGTAGACATTTGCAAACGCTATTTCCTTGCAAGGAAGTGTCGCATTTACATTCATTTGAAGTGTAGACGAGGAATACATAACACTCCGCAAATCATATTATATCTTACCATGAAACATAGAAATGAGATGCGATATCGCGTTTTGAGAAGCATTTGAACTCTATTGCTCCGATACGTAGACATCTGCAAACGCTATTTCCTAGCGAGGAAGTGTCGCATTCACATTCATTTGAAGTGTAGACGAGGAGTACATAACACTTCGCAAATCGTATTATATCTTACCATGAAACATAGAAATGAGATGCGATATCGCGTTTTAAGAAGCATTAGAACTCTATTGCTACGATCCGTAGACATCTGCAAACGGTATTTCCTTGCAAGGAAGTGTCGCATTTACATTCATTTGAATCGTAGACGAGGAATGCATAACACTTCGCAATGAATATTATATCTTATCATGAAATATAGATATGAGATGCAATATCTCGTTTTAAGAAGCATTTGAACTCTATTGCTTCGATACGTAGACATCTGCAAACGCTATATCCTTGCAAGGAAGTGTCGCATTTACATTCATTTGAAGTGTAGACGAGGAATACATAACACTCCGCAAATCATATTATTTCTTACCATGAAACATAGAAATGAGGTGCGATATCGCGTTATAAGAAGCATTAGAACTCAACTGCTACGATACGTAGACATCTGCAAACGCTATTTCCTTGCAAGGAAGTGTTGCATTTACATTCATTTGAATCGTAGGCGAAGAATGCATAACACTTCGCAATGAATATTATATCTTATCATGAAACATAGATATGAGATGCAATATCTCGTTTTAAGAAGCATTTGAACTCCATTGCTTCGATACGTAGACATCTACAGACGCTATTTCCTAGCGAGGAAGTGTCGCATTCACATTCATTTGAAGTGTAGACGAGGAATACATAACACTTCGCAAATCATATTGTATCTTACCATGAAACGTAGAAATGAGTTGCGATATCGCATTTTAAGAAGCATTAGAACTCTACTGCTACGATACGCAGACATCTGCAAACGCTATTTCCTAGCGAGGAAGTGTCACATTCACATTCATTTGAAGTGTAGACGAGGAATACATAACTCTTCGCAAATCACATTATATCTTACCATGAAACATAGAAATGAGATGCGATATCGCGTTTTAAGAAGCATTAGAACTCTATTGCTACGATACGTAGACATCTGCAAACGCTATTTCCTTGCAAGGAAGTGTCGCATTTACATTCATTTGAAGTGTAGACGACGGATACATAACAGTTCGCAAATCATATTATACCTTACCATGAAGCATAGAAATGAGATGCGATATCACGTTTTAAGAATCATAAGAACTCTATTGCTACGATACGTAGACATCTGCAAACGCTATTTCCTTGCAAGGAAGTGTCGCATTTACATTCATTTGAATCGTAGACGAGGTATGCATAACACTTCGCAATGAATATTATATCTTATCATGAAACATAGATATGAGATGCAATATCTCGTTTTAAGAAGCATTAGAACTCTATTGCTACGATACGTAGACATCTGCAAACGCTATTTCCTTGCAAGGAAGTGTCTCATTTACATTCATTTGATGTGTAGACGAAGAATACATAACACTTCGCAAATCATATTATATCTTACCATGAAACATAGAAATGAGATGCGATATCGCGTTTTAAGAATTATAAGAACTCTACTGCTACGATACGTAGACATCTGCAATCGCTAATTCCTTGCAAAGAAGTGTCGCATTTACATTCATTTGAAGTGTAGCCGAGGAATACATAACACTTCGCAAATCGTATTATATCTTACCATGAAACATAGAAATGAGATGCGATATCGCGTTTTAAGAAGCATTAGAACTCTACTGCTACGATACGCAGACATCTGCAAACGCTATTTCCTAGCGAGGAAGTGTCACATTCACATTCATTTGAAGTGTAGACGTTGAATACATAACACTTCGCAAATCATATTATATCTTACCATGAAACATAGAAATGAGATGCGATATCGCGTTTTAAGAAGCATTAGAACTCTATTGCTACGATACGTAGACATCTGCAAACGCTATTTCCTTGCAAGGAAGTGTCGCATTTACATTCATTTGAAGTGTAGACGACGGATACATAAAAGTTCGCAAATCATATTATACCTTACCATGAAGCATAGAAATGAGATGCGATATCGCGTTTTAAGAATCATAAGAACTCTATTGCTACGATACGTAGACATCTGCAAACGCTATTTCCTTGCAAGAAAGTGTCGCATTTACATTCATTTGAAGTGTAGACGACGGATACATAACACTTCGCAAATCATATTATACTTTACCATGAAACATAGAAATGAGATGCGATATCGCTTTTTAAGAATCATAAGAACTCTATTGCTACGATACGTAGACATCTGCAAACGCTATTTCCTTGCAAGGAAGTGTCTCATTTACATTCATTTGATGTGTAGACGAAGAATACATAACACTTCGCAAATCATATTGTATCTTACCATGAAACGTAGAAATGAGTTGCGATATCGCATTTTAAGAAGCATTAGAACTCTACTGCTACGATACGCAGACATCTGCAAACGCTATTTCCTAGCGAGGAAGTGTCACATTCACATTCATTTGAAGTGTAGACGAGGAATACATAACACTTCGCAAATCACATTATATCTTACCATGAAACATAGAAATGAGATGCGATATCGCGTTTTAGGAAGCATTAGAACTCTATTGCTACGATACGTAGACATCTGCAAACGTTATTTCCTTTCAAGGATGTGTCGCATTTACATTCATTTGAATCGTAGACGAGGAATGCATAACACTTCGCAATGAATATTATATCTTATCATGAAACATAGATATGTGATGCAATATCTCGTTTTAAGAAGCATTTGAACTCTATTGCTTCGATACGTAGACATCTGCAAACGCTATTTCCCAGCGAGGAAGTGTCGCATTCACATTCATTTGAAGTGTAGACGAGGAATACATAACACTTCGCAAATCATATTGTATCTTACCATGAAACATAGAAATGAGATGCGATATCGCGTTTTAAGGATCATAAGAACTCTATTGCTACGATACGTAGACATCTGCAATCGCTATTTCCTTGCAAAGAAGTGTCGCATTTACATTCATTTGAAGTGTAGCCGAGGAATACATAACACTTCGCAAATCGTATTATATCTTACCATGAAACATAGAAATGAGATGCGATATCGCGTTTTAAGAAGCATTAGAACTCTATTGCTACGATACGTAGACATCTGCAAACGCTATTTCCTTGCAAGGAAGTGTCGCATTTACATTCATTTGAAGTGTAGACGACGGATACATAACAGTTCGCAAATCATATTATACCTTACCATGAAGCATAGAAATGAGATGCGATATCACGTTTTAAGAATCATAAGAACTCTATTGCTACGATACGTAGACATCTGCAAACGCTATTTCCTAGCGAGGAAGTGTCGCATTCACATTCATTTGAAGTGTAGACGAGGAATACATAACACTTCGCAAATCATATTGTATCTTACCATGAAACATAGAAATGAGATGCGATATCGCGTTCTAAGAAGCATCAGAACACTACTGCTACGATAGGTAGACATTTGCAAACGCTATTTCCTTGCAAGGAAGTGTCGCATTTACATTCATTTGAAGTGTAGACGAGGAATACATAACACTCCGCAAATCATATTATATCTTACCATGAAACATAGAAATGAGATGCGATATCGCGTTTTGAGAAGCATTTGAACTCTATTGCTCCGATACGTAGACATCTGCAAACGCTATTTCCTAGCGAGGAAGTGTCGCATTCACATTCATTTGAAGTGTAGACGAGGAGTACATAACACTTCGCAAATCGTATTATATCTTACCATGAAACATAGAAATGAGATGCGATATCGCGTTTTAAGAAGCATTAGAACTCTATTGCTACGATCCGTAGACATCTGCAAACGGTATTTCCTTGCAAGGAAGTGTCGCATTTACATTCATTTGAATCGTAGACGAGGAATGCATAACACTTCGCAATGAATATTATATCTTATCATGAAATATAGATATGAGATGCAATATCTCGTTTTAAGAAGCATTTGAACTCTATTGCTTCGATACGTAGACATCTGCAAACGCTATATCCTTGCAAGGAAGTGTCGCATTTACATTCATTTGAAGTGTAGACGAGGAATACATAACACTCCGCAAATCATATTATTTCTTACCATGAAACATAGAAATGAGGTGCGATATCGCGTTATAAGAAGCATTAGAACTCAACTGCTACGATACGTAGACATCTGCAAACGCTATTTCCTTGCAAGGAAGTGTTGCATTTACATTCATTTGAATCGTAGGCGAAGAATGCATAACACTTCGCAATGAATATTGTATCTTATCATGAAACATAGATATGAGATGCAATATCTCGTTTTAAGAAGCATTTGAACTCCATTGCTTCGATACGTAGACATCTGCAGACGCTATTTCCTAGCGAGGAAGTGTCGCATTCACATTCATTTGAAGTGTAGACGAGGAATACATAACACTTCGCAAATCATATTGTATCTTACCATGAAACGTAGAAATGAGTTGCGATATCGCATTTTAAGAAGCATTAGAACTCTACTGCTACGATACGCAGACATCTGCAAACGCTATTTCCTAGCGAGGAAGTGTCACATTCACATTCATTTGAAGTGTAGACGAGGAATACATAACACTTCGCAAATCACATTATATCTTACCATGAAACATAGAAATGAGATGCGATATCGCGTTTTAAGAAGCATTAGAACTCTATTGCTACGATACGTAGAAATCTGCAAACGCTATTTCCTTGCAAGGAAGTGTCGCATTTACATTCATTTGAAGTGTAGACGACGGATACATAACAGTTCGCAAATCATATTATACCTTACCATGAAGCATAGAAATGAGATGCGATATCACGTTTTAAGAATCATAAGAACTCTATTGCTACGATACGTAGATATCTGCAAACGCTATTTCCTTGCAAGGAAGTGTCGCATTTACATTCATTTGAATCGTAGACGAGGTATGCATAACACTTCGCAATGAATATTATATCTTATCATGAAACATAGATATGAGATGCAATATCTCGTTTTAAGAAGCATTAGAACTCTATTGCTACGATACGTAGACATCTGCAAACGCTATTTCCTTGCAAGGAAGTGTCTCATTTACATTCATTTGATGTGTAGACGAAGAATACATAACACTTCGCAAATCATATTATATCTTACCATGAAACATAGAAATGAGATGCGATATCGCGTTTTAAGAATCATAAGAACTCTACTGCTACGATACGTAGACATCTGCAATCGCTATTTCCTTGCAAAGAAGTGTCGCATTTACATTCATTTGAAGTGTAGCCGAGGAATACATAACACTTCGCAAATCGTATTATATCTTACCATGAAACATAGAAATGAGATGCGATATCGCGTTTTAAGAAGCATTAGAACTCTACTGCTACGATACGCAGACATCTGCAAACGCTATTTCCTAGCGAGGAAGTGTCACATTCACATTCATTTGAAGTGTAGACGTTGAATACATAACACTTCGCAAATCATATTATATCTTACCATGAAACATAGAAATGAGATGCGATATCGCGTTTTAAGAAGCATTAGAACTCTATTGCTACGATACGTAGACATCTGCAAACGCTATTTCCTTGCAAGGAAGTGTCGCATTTACATTCATTTGAAGTGTAGACGACGGATACATAACAGTTCGCAAATCATATTATACCTTACCATGAAGCATAGAAATGAGATGCGATATCACGTTTTAAGAATCATAAGAACTCTATTGCTACGATACGTAGACATCTGCAAACGCTATTTCCTTGCAAGGAAGTGTCGCATTTACATTCATTTGAATCGTAGACGAGGTATGCATAACACTTCGCAATGAATATTATATCTTATCATGAAACATAGATATGAGATGCAATATCTCGTTTTAAGAAGCATTAGAACTCTATTGCTACGATACGTAGACATCTGCAAACGCTATTTCCTTGCAAGGAAGTGTCTCATTTACATTCATTTGATGTGTAGACGAAGAATACATAACACTTCGCAAATCATATTATATCTTACCATGAAACATAGAAATGAGATGCGATATCGCGTTTTAAGAATCATAAGAACTCTACTGCTACGATACGTAGACATCTGCAATCGCTATTTCCTTGCAAAGAAGTGTCGCATTTACATTCATTTGAAGTGTAGCCGAGGAATACATAACACTTCGCAAATCGTATTATATCTTACCATGAAACATAGAAATGAGATGCGATATCGCGTTTTAAGAAGCATTAGAACTCTACTGCTACGATACGCAGACATCTGCAAACGCTATTTCCTAGCGAGCAAGTGTCACATTCACATTCATTTGAATTGTAGACGTTGAATACATAACACTTCGCAAATCATATTATATCTTACCATGAAACATAGAAATGAGATGCGATATCGCGTTTTAAGAAGCATTAGAACTCTATTGCTACGATACGTAGACATCTGCAAACGCTATTTCCTTGCAAGGAAGTGTCGCATTTACATTCATTTGAAGTGTAGACGACGGATACATAAAAGTTCGCAAATCATATTATACCTTGCCATGAAGCATAGAAATGAGATGCGATATCGCGTTTTAAGAATCATAAGAACTCTATTGCTACGATACGTAGACATCTGCAAACGCTATTTCCTTGCAAGAAAGTGTCGCATTTACATTCATTTGAAGTGTAGACGACGGATACATAACACTTCGCAAATCATATTATACTTTACCATGAAACATAGAAATGAGATGCGATATCGCTTTTTAAGAATCATAAGAACTCTATTGCTACGATACGTAGACATCTGCAAACGCTATTTCCTTGCAAGGAAGTGTCTCATTTACATTCATTTGATGTGTAGACGAAGAATACATAACACTTCGCAAATCATATTGTATCTTACCATGAAACGTAGAAATGAGTTGCGATATCGCATTTTAAGAAGCATTAGAACTCTACTGCTACGATACGCAGACATCTGCAAACGCTATTTCCTAGCGAGGAAGTGTCACATTCACATTCATTTGAAGTGTAGACGAGGAATACATAACACTTCGCAAATCACATTATATCTTACCATGAAACATAGAAATGAGATGCGATATCGCGTTTTAGGAAGCATTAGAACTCTATTGCTACGATACGTAGACATCTGCAAACGTTATTTCCTTTCAAGGATGTGTCGCATTTACATTCATTTGAATCGTAGACGAGGAATGCATAACACTTCGCAATGAATATTATATCTTATCATGAAACATAGATATGTGATGCAATATCTCGTTTTAAGAAGCATTTGAACTCTATTGCTTCGATACGTAGACATCTGCAAACGCTATTTCCCAGCGAGGAAGTGTCGCATTCACATTCATTTGAAGTGTAGACGAGGAATACATAACACTTCGCAAATCATATTGTATCTTACCATGAAACATAGAAATGAGATGCGATATCGCGTTCTAAGAAGCATTAGAACACTACTGCTACGATAGGTAGACATTTGCAAACGCTATTTCCTTGCAAGGAAGTGTCGCATTTACATTCATTTGAAGTGTAGACGAGGAATACATAACACTCCGCAAATCATATTATATCTTACCATGAAACATAGAAATGAGATGCGATATCGCGTTTTGAGAAGCATTTGAACTCTATTGCTCCGATACGTAGACATCTGCAAACGCTATTTCCTAGCGAGGAAGTGTCGCATTCACATTCATTTGAAGTGTAGACGAGGAGTACATAACACTTCGCAAATCGTATTATATCTTACCATGAAACATAGAAATGAGATGCGATATCGCGTTTTAAGAAGCATTAGAACTCTATTGCTACGATCCGTAGACATCTGCAAACGGTATTTCCTTGCAAGGAAGTGTCGCATTTACATTCATTTGAATCGTAGACGAGGAATGCATAACACTTCGCAATGAATATTATATCTTATCATGAAATATAGATATGAGATGCAATATCTCGTTTTAAGAAGCATTTGAACTCTATTGCTTCGATACGTAGACATCTGCAAACGCTATATCCTTGCAAGGAAGTGTCGCATTTACATTCATTTGAAGTGTAGACGAGGAATACATAACACTCCGCAAATCATATTATTTCTTACCATGAAACATAGAAATGAGGTGCGATATCGCGTTATAAGAAGCATTAGAACTCAACTGCTACGATACGTAGACATCTGCAAACGCTATTTCCTTGCAAGGAAGTGTTGCATTTACATTCATTTGAATCGTAGGCGAAGAATGCATAACACTTCGCAATGAATATTATATCTTATCATGAAACATAGATATGAGATGCAATATCTCGTTTTAAGAAGCATTTGAACTCCATTGCTTCGATACGTAGACATCTGCAGACGCTATTTCCTAGCGAGGAAGTGTCGCATTCACATTCATTTGAAGTGTAGACGAGGAATACATAACACTTCGCAAATCATATTGTATCTTACCATGAAACGTAGAAATGAGTTGCGATATCGCATTTTAAGAAGCATTAGAACTCTACTGCTACGATACGCAGACATCTGCAAACGCTATTTCCTAGCGAGGAAGTGTCACATTCACATTCATTTGAAGTGTAGACGAGGAATACATAACACTTCGCAAATCACATTATATCTTACCATGAAACATAGAAATGAGATGCGATATCGCGTTTTAAGAAGCATTAGAACTCTATTGCTACGATACGTAGACATCTGCAAACGCTATTTCCTTGCAAGGAAGTGTCGCATTTACATTCATTTGAAGTGTAGACGACGGATACATAACAGTTCGCAAATCATATTATACCTTACCATGAAGCATAGAAATGAGATGCGATATCACGTTTTAAGAATCATAAGAACTCTATTGCTACGATACGTAGACATCTGCAAACGCTATTTCCTTGCAAGGAAGTGTCGCATTTACATTCATTTGAATCGTAGACGAGGTATGCATAACACTTCGCAATGAATATTATATCTTATCATGAAACATAGATATGAGATGCAATATCTCGTTTTAAGAAGCATTAGAACTCTATTGCTACGATACGTAGACATCTGCAAACGCTATTTCCTTGCAAGGAAGTGTCTCATTTACATTCATTTGATGTGTAGACGAAGAATACATAACACTTCGCAAATCATATTATATCTTACCATGAAACATAGAAATGAGATGCGATATCGCGTTTTAAGAATCATAAGAACTCTACTGCTACGATACGTAGACATCTGCAATCGCTATTTCCTTGCAAAGAAGTGTCGCATTTACATTCATTTGAAGTGTAGCCGAGGAATACATAACACTTCGCAAATCGTATTATATCTTACCATGAAACATAGAAATGAGATGCGATATCGCGTTTTAAGAAGCATTAGAACTCTACTGCTACGATACGCAGACATCTGCAAACGCTATTTCCTAGCGAGGAAGTGTCACATTCACATTCATTTGAAGTGTAGACGTTGAATACATAACACTTCGCAAATCATATTATATCTTACCATGAAACATAGAAATGAGATGCGATATCGCGTTTTAAGAAGCATTAGAACTCTATTGCTACGATACGTAGACATCTGCAAACGCTATTTCCTTGCAAGGAAATGTCGCATTTACATTCATTTGAAGTGTAGACGACGGATACATAAAAGTTCGCAAATCATATTATACCTTACCATGAAGCATAGAAATGAGATGCGATATCGCGTTTTAAGAATCATAAGAACTCTATTGCTACGATACGTAGACATCTGCAAACGCTATTTCCTTGCAAGAAAGTGTCGCATTTACATTCATTTGAAGTGTAGACGACGGATACATAACACTTCGCAAATCATATTATACTTTACCATGAAACATAGAAATGAGATGCGATATCGCTTTTTAAGAATCATAAGAACTCTATTGCTACGATACGTAGACATCTGCAAACGCTATTTCCTTGCAAGGAAGTGTCTCATTTACATTCATTTGATGTGTAGACGAAGAATACATAACACTTCGCAAATCATATTGTATCTTACCATGAAACGTAGAAATGAGTTGCGATATTGTCACGTCCCGAGGTGCGGTTGCGCTCGCAACGGTGGCACAAAGTCGTAACCGTTCCCGAAAATAACGCGAATTGCGTCCGGACCGGGTTCGTTGGCGTTTCGGACTCGATAAAACGGTAACTAACACTAAACTTACCTTGCGAAGGCTTGATTCCGCTGTCTGATTTCTCTTTCCAGGTACCTGGAACGCCTTGGATCCGCAACCGGGATGGCGGCGGCGTACGGCTGGAACGGAGGTACGTCTACGGGAATAAGCGTCCAGGCGGGTTGACTCCGGCTGGCAGGTATCGGCGTTTGGCCCTGACGATTGGCGACTCGTACGGGTCGTGCGGCGAAGGAAACCTCCTTCACAGGAACCAGGACTCGAACGTAGGAAATTGAATATTCTGGTGCATCACCCACGTATTCCCGAGCGAGACGACGAATGAACTCTCTCCTCCCCGCGCGTCGTGTACGCTTTGTCGGAGGTGCAAGGCTCATCGAGAATACTTGAACTTCGGTTGAATACGGCACGGCTAAGCGTTGGTTCGCTCTAGCTTACCGGGATCGACCTGGGCGCAAGATATTCTGTACACGGTAGAAGTGAGGATGGAGCAACTAAGCGCTGGTTCGCTCTAGTCGTCGAGCCTCAAGACTATCGTAGATGAGATATAGAATTAGAATAATCGCGAGCGTACCCGTGGATTAGAATTAAGGAATTGTATTTGAACTCGAATAAAGATACTTTGAATCTGGTAAAAATAAACTATATTCTATGATTTCACTATACTAGATACACTTGACTAAATTCTAAGTTACTGACTAGCGATTACAATGAGAATTAGAAATAGTATAAGGTATCGAATGGACTCCGCTATGGGAGTATGGATAGAGACGAATGCATTAGAGCTAATTGCTCGTTGCGAATGAGCCTATTGCTCGGATCGGAGGTGCATCGTTCGGATGCTGGATTAGAACTCCTCGGTTCGGAGATGAGATGCGAACTGACTCTCGGATCTCGCGTCCGCGACCTCCTCGGGTCGCGCGGCGCGCGAGTCGCTGGGCCCTCGCAGTGGGGCGGACGGTCGGAGTAGGGCGGCCGCTCGGCCCTCGTGGTGGGGCGGCCGTTCGGAGTGGGGCGCGGCCCGCGTTAAGCGTGAGCCGCGAGCGTCGAGTGTGCGCGCGAGTGCACGGAACATAACCGTGCATGAATAAAATATATACATATATTCACTTAAATCTAGGTGTGTGTTGGTGTGTATGTACATAGGTGAGTAGTGTGCTTATTCTAATCCCACATGTACGAGAAGTACGTATAGGGCTTCGTGATTGCTGGGGATTCGACCCAGTACGTGTCGGAGAGCTCCTCGCCCTCGTAATACGGGGTGAAGTCCTCCCCCTCGTGTGTGGAGATCGCGCGTGGGCGCGGCATGCTGCATCCCTCTTCCCTCTCGTACCTTTGTCTCCTTCTGTAGGGACGGCGAGTCGGCGGGTGGCCCGTGTGCAGGGGCTCCGGATACGGATGCTGGGGATGATGAGGTGGACGCCGGAGGGTGGCAGGCGGTACGCCTGACGTTACACCACCCCCCTTGGAAAAAGAATCTCGGCCATGCCGAGATCTCTTGTCTGTTGGGTAGATTTCGGGATGCTGGATCCTTCTCTTGGTCCTGTCGGCTGGATGCTGCGGAATCTGAGGTTTTTCGCCTGGTTGATCCTGGCGATAACGTTTGGAGATTGGACCGTGACTGCGGGCTTCCTTCGGATTGCAGGCACTTTCGTCGCTTTCACTTTCAGCGTTCGTTTGAATGTCACTGCTCTCACTGACTTCATTTTCAGTTTTTCGCACTTTTCTTTCACTAGCATCCACACTCTGCATACTATGCATTCGTTTACAAATTTTGATTTTGTTCGTATGAACAATTTTATGGCGCCCTTTTACATTCAGCTTAACATTACAATTGCCCAAAATTTCGAGGATACGGTACGGTCCAGAATACTGTGCCTGGAACTTATGTTTGTTCGGCTCTTTTAAAAGATAGACCCATTGGCCTACCTCGAAGTTTTGGACATTGAGATTTCGGTCATAATAATATTTAGAACGGCGTTTCGCATTGTCTAGATTGGCTTTAGCCAAATCCTGAGATTTCGAGATTTTCTCCTGAAGTTGTATAAGATAGTCGCTATAAGTTTCGTTATCAGAGCTGTCCTGAAAAGGAGTGGCTGACGGCGTCCTAGCTATCCTGCCGAACACTAGTTCGTGTGGGGTGTATAATGTACCCTCGTGCACACTGGTGTTGTATGAAAACATTGCATACGGTAACCAATTCACCCAATCGTTACTCGACTCTATGTAATGCTTCAGATATTCGGCCAGGACGTGGTGAGATCGTTCAACGGACCCGTTTGTCTGTGGATGGAACGCAGTGGACTTGTATTGCTTAATACGGAATTTGATTGCTATGGCTTTAATCAAGCTGTTTATAAAGTTCGAACCTTGGTCCGTGAGTATGCCTTTCGGGCATCCGAATTTACAAATGAATTCTTTTATTAAAGCTTCGGCAATGTCTACTGCGGTGGTGGTTTTGAGAGGAACTGCGACTGAGTATTTAGTGAGGAGATCTTGGATCGTGAGGATACTTGTATAACCGTCGGAAGTTTCGGGAAGAGGACCCATTACGTCCATTGAAATCTTATCGAATGCCCTGCCAGGGGTGTCGGTTAAAGTGAGAGGCTGTCTGGTCTTTACCCGGACCAGTTTCTCTGTCTGACAACTTTTACATTTGCCAATGTATTCTTGTATTTGTGTTTTCATGTTTGGCCAAAAGTATTGTTGTCTGATGCGAGAATAAGTTTTATTAACCCCTTTGTGACCTCCCACAGGGGAGTCGTGGTTTTCTCTTATTATTTTCAGTCGCTCTTCGACCGAAGGGGTTTTAATGAGGCCCTGGCAGACCGTAATCTGGACAGTTGTTTCATAAAACAGGTCCTGAAGGATTTTCTGGATTCGGGACCAGGATACGGAGTCTAGATAGGTTTGTGCGATACTAAATGTTTGTAATTGTAATTCGTTTACAACGTCGCACAAGGATCTGAATGTTTCTATTACGGTCTGGAAATTGATTGATCTGGTGGAATGTTCGATGATTGGAAGCTGGATTTGGAATTCGTTTCCGATTTGTATGACTTTGGCTTTGGTAAGAACGTGATTTTTGTTTGGAAGGAATTTTTCAGCGTTCGCTAGATCTTTGGCGCCCGTGTCATAGGGGTGCCCAGATTGCGTGACGAAGACAACTACATTGTCTCGTCGCGTTGATAATGCGTCACGGCTGAAATTAAATAGAGGTTCGCGTCGGAAAAATTCATTTGGAGCAGGAGTATAGAAGTCGGTGCTGTCGCTGGCGACTTGCGGAGGTGGTGCTGTGTTGGTACGGAAGGACGTGCCTGGAGTCGGTAATTCAGGTTCTGATGTTACCGGAGTAGGAGGAGGCGCTAGTGTGGTATACTTTTTACGGGTTTCCGGAGGCACATCGAAGATGTCGTCCTCCGAGTTTTCTGAATACGAGAGCGGAAAAATTTGAGCGGGATTCCGCGACAATGCGTCCGCATTAAGGTTCGTTTTTCCACTTTTATAGACCATCTCGTAGTCAAATTCCGCTAACTTAAGCCTCCACCGTACGAGTCTACTTGACGGGTCCTTGACCGAATTCATCCACACTAACGGTCGATGGTCGGTAACGAGTTTGAATTGATTACCGTATATGTATGGACGAAAGTAATGGACGGCGTAGACAATCGCCAGACACTCCTTCTCGATCGTGGAGTAGTTTTTCTCCGCAGCGTTTAACAGTCGCGACGTGTACGCGATTGGCAAGTCGCGGCCTATTGGTCCTTGACTCAAGATAGCACCAATAGCTTCGGCGGACGCGTCGGTCGTTATCACGAATGGTTGTTTAAAGTTGGGGTACTGCAAGATAGGCGCTTCGCATAGGCAATCTCGGAGTTTGACGAATGAATTCTCATGCTCGTTACGCCATACAAAGGGCGCGTCCTTTTTTAACAAATTCGTTAGAGGCTTAGCAATATTGGAAAAATTTGCGATGAACCGCCTGTAGTATCCCGCGAGCCCGAGGAATTGTTTGATCTGTTTCGCGTTGCGCGGGCGCGGAAAATTTTTGACGGCGCTAATTTTCGCAGGGTCAGGTTTTACACCGTGCTCACTGATAATATGACCCAAATAGCTTACTTCTCTCCTCAAGAATTCGCACTTATCCGGCTGCAATACTAAATTAGCTTCTTTGAGCCGTTGGGTTAATTTATCGAATTTAAGTCGATGTTCTTGAAGAGAGCTAGCGTAGATAACAATGTCGTCCAAATAGACGAAAATTTCGTTCCCCTGGAGACCGGACAGGACATTGTCCATAAGTCGTTGGAACGTTGCTGGCGCATTTTTTAATCCGAATGGCATTCTTTTAAATTCATAATGCCCGTGAGGCGTCGAAAAAGCAGTTTTAGGAGCATCGGCGGGCTCCATTGGGATCTGGTGAAATCCGCTCGCGAGATCGAATGTACTAAAATACTTCGCACTCCCGAGCTGATCAAGTATCTCGGTAATGCAAGGGAGGGGATAGGCATCGGCGACAGATTTCTCATTGAGTGCGCGGTAGTCGATGACGACGCGCCATTGCTTGTTGCCCAAGGAGTCCGGTTTCTTTGGGACAACCCACAATGGCGAATTATATGGTGATTTTGACGGAGAGATGACACCATTTTGTAAAAATTTGTCGACTTGTCGTCGAATCTCCTCCTTATGAGCTGGTGGGAAACGGTATTGTTTCACATTGACGGGGCGGTCGTCGACGGTTGGAATCTTGTGCGTGGTTGCTGACGTATGCCCTAATTTATCCCCCTCAATGTGAAAAAGCTCCTGCGTGCTTTGAACGAGACGGACGACGTGCTCTCTTTCCTCTGCGTTGAGGTGGTCGAGACGGAGGAGACTAAGAATTCGGTCTAGGCGAGATTTCGAAGGATTGGCGGATTTCGATGTTTGTTTCAACGGCGCCTGTTGTATATTATTTTTAACCGCCTGAGCATAGGAGATCTGTTGAACATTCGCGATTTTGCAACGCGAAGGAGGAGTTTCGAGTGTCGAATATGGTGTCTGACTCGAGATAGAAATAGAAGTTTTCCCTTTTTGGGATGAGCCGATCGGTACGGCGGATACGTTGGATTTAGAAAAAACCGGATAGAGCGATGGACTTTCCTCCTTATGGAGGGGAGTCATGATTTGCGCGGGCTCAAGTACGATTTCTGGTAACGCGATTTCGACGGCGCGGTCGGATGAATTAATTATTCGAGTTACCGCTTTGCCCCGAATTACTCTGACGAGAGCGTTTCCGAAAAATATACCCGGCGCAAGATCGATACGAGGAATTATACCTTCCGCGAGGTTCGAATTAACTACGCGGACCTTGATACCGATATTTGATCTCGGCGGAATGGAGATACGGTCTCCTGACTTCGGAGAAGCTGCTTTGTCTTGCGTTCGAAGCTTCGATTTCGTTGCTGCATCGCGTTTCAGCGGAGGCGATGATTTACGCGGCGGGCGCGGCGGCGGAGGGGGAATAGATTCCGTGCGCGGCGCTTGTTTACGTTTCGGCGATAGGAGAGGCTTTATTTTCGACTCCGGTGACGGTTCCTCGAGTGCTTCGATATCGTCTTCGAAAGGAATTCTCTTACCATTCCATTTGATTATTTTATTTGGAAAAGAGATTTCTGCATCCATACAGAACCCGGAGCCGAGGATCCCGCTTGGTTTAAGGGGAAAATCATCCTCGACCACATTAAAAGGAACGACGCGACCGAAAATGACAAGATTCACCGTCCCTAGGGTTGCGGTTTTGCCATCGGTTACCCCTGTTATTATTACGATCTCGGACTTATCGATTCGCGCGGATGCTTTTAGAGCCGAACGTTTTATAATATTTATTTCCGCCCCAGTGTCCACCATGAAGCGAGTTGGTGAAATTAGAAGGTCGGACTTTAAAATTACGTTTGGCGTGCTAGTTTTTCCGGTTATGTTTATCGCGGCGTTTCGTCGATTTCCGCGTTGGAGTTGTTCGCGGCGAGAGGACGGACTTGGTGCGCGGCCTCGCCACCTGTCTCGCGGCGGGTGCGGAGGCCATTGTCGTTTCCCGAATTTTTATTTACCGCGTTGTTGTACTGCCTTTTGCGGCACTCGCCTATTTCGTGCCCCGGGGTCTTGCAATAGCGACAAAATTTGGGCGCGTCCCTGGCTACGATTTGTCTCGGTTGTTCGTACGCGGGGCCTCGAGTAGGAGGCGGTACGTCCCTGGATCGCAAGTATTCCTGCGGTCGGTACGGCGATGGCGGTCTGAGCCGACACTCGGTCGCGTAATGTCCGATATTATTGCATTTTCGGCAAATAATTTCGGCTGGTTTTTCGCGCGATTCTGGTCGCGCGGCACGCGATCTACCTAGTCGGTTGCAATCACGTTCGTGCATTTGATAGAGCTGCCGCGCTCGAGCGAACGTTTCTCGCAATGTACCGAATGAATTTACCGTCATTTGCATTCGAATTTCCGGAATGAGACCGTCTTTAAAACATTGTAGAGTGAGCGCGTCTACGTCATCGAGCGATTCCGGTGTGTCTCGTCGAGCAAGCCTTTCGCAATCAATTATGGCGGTTCTAAGATCTTTTACTCGACCGATATAATCTAGAATGTGCTCGTTCGCGCGCATAAATATATTTGCAAGTTCACCCCGATAATGATGAGCTGATTTTACGGAGCAAAAAGTGCTGCGAAGAACGTCCGTTAATTCGAGTATTGTGTAACACGGCTCGTCTTCTAGCGCGGCGTAGGCACGACCCTTGAGTTTTCCCTTAAGCAGGCGTGTGAAAGTTCGCTCGCACCCATTAGGGATAAGCTCATAAGCGCGTTTACACGCTCGGGTAAACTGAAGAATAGGAATGTTCTGACCATCGAATGTCGGCACGGCTTCGAGGGCCTGCTTAAGCGATAGCTCGTCGTGTTGCGAACTATTTGTATTGAAATCAGAGCTCGAATTATGTGCGGAAAGCGGATTTCCCCGAGGAATATCCAGCGAAACGGTATCGTCGCGCGTTAAATCAGGCGTTCTGCGGATAGATTCTAATTCACGACGTAGAATTTCTATTTGCTGGAGCAACGCGGCATTACTAGGATCGGTCGTTTTCGTATTTTTCGCGGAAGTATTTTGTTGCGCGGTACTAGGAAGAGGCTCGGAGATAGCGTCTTGGAAGTCGAGCGTTCTGCTAGTGCGTTTTTCGCGTTCAGAATCGGCCATCGCGGCGGCTCGCTGTGTCTGCTGGCGCGTTTTTGTCGGAGTCCGGGTTGCCATATCTAGTTTCGCGGTTCCTTTCGGCGGAATTTCCGGAGGAAACGCGTGGCTATCCCACCGCTGTCACCAAAAATAACTTTCGTGTCACGTCCCGAGGTGCGGTTGCGCTCGCAACGGTGGCACAAAGTCGTAACCGTTCCCGAAAATAACGCGAATTGCGTCCGGACCGGGTTCGTTGGCGTTTCGGACTCGATAAAACGGTAACTAACACTAAACTTACCTTGCGAAGGCTTGATTCCGCTGTCTGATTTCTCTTTCCAGGTACCTGGAACGCCTTGGATCCGCAACCGGGATGGCGGCGGCGTACGGCTGGAACGGAGGTACGTCTACGGGAATAAGCGTCCAGGCGGGTTGACTCCGGCTGGCAGGTATCGGCGTTTGGCCCTGACGATTGGCGACTCGTACGGGTCGTGCGGCGAAGGAAACCTCCTTCACAGGAACCAGGACTCGAACGTAGGAAATTGAATATTCTGGTGCATCACCCACGTATTCCCGAGCGAGACGACGAATGAACTCTCTCCTCCCCGCGCGTCGTGTACGCTTTGTCGGAGGTGCAAGGCTCATCGAGAATACTTGAACTTCGGTTGAATACGGCACGGCTAAGCGTTGGTTCGCTCTAGCTTACCGGGATCGACCTGGGCGCAAGATATTCTGTACACGGTAGAAGTGAGGATGGAGCAACTAAGCGCTGGTTCGCTCTAGTCGTCGAGCCTCAAGACTATCGTAGATGAGATATAGAATTAGAATAATCGCGAGCGTACCCGTGGATTAGAATTAAGGAATTGTATTTGAACTCGAATAAAGATACTTTGAATCTGGTAAAAATAAACTATATTCTATGATTTCACTATACTAGATACACTTGACTAAATTCTAAGTTACTGACTAGCGATTACAATGAGAATTAGAAATAGTATAAGGTATCGAATGGACTCCGCTATGGGAGTATGGATAGAGACGAATGCATTAGAGCTAATTGCTCGTTGCGAATGAGCCTATTGCTCGGATCGGAGGTGCATCGTTCGGATGCTGGATTAGAACTCCTCGGTTCGGAGATGAGATGCGAACTGACTCTCGGATCTCGCGTCCGCGACCTCCTCGGGTCGCGCGGCGCGCGAGTCGCTGGGCCCTCGCAGTGGGGCGGACGGTCGGAGTAGGGCGGCCGCTCGGCCCTCGTGGTGGGGCGGCCGTTCGGAGTGGGGCGCGGCCCGCGTTAAGCGTGAGCCGCGAGCGTCGAGTGTGCGCGCGAGTGCACGGAACATAACCGTGCATGAATAAAATATATACATATATTCACTTAAATCTAGGTGTGTGTTGGTGTGTATGTACATAGGTGAGTAGTGTGCTTATTCTAATCCCACATGTACGAGAAGTACGTATAGGGCTTCGTGATTGCTGGGGATTCGACCCAGTACGTGTCGGAGAGCTCCTCGCCCTCGTAATACGGGGTGAAGTCCTCCCCCTCGTGTGTGGAGATCGCGCGTGGGCGCGGCATGCTGCATCCCTCTTCCCTCTCGTACCTTTGTCTCCTTCTGTAGGGACGGCGAGTCGGCGGGTGGCCCGTGTGCAGGGGCTCCGGATACGGATGCTGGGGATGATGAGGTGGACGCCGGAGGGTGGCAGGCGGTACGCCTGACGTTACAATATCGCATTTTAAGAAGCATTAGAACTCTACTGCTACGATACGCAGACAGCTGCAAACGCTATTTCCTAGCGAGGAAGTTTCACATTCACATTCATTTGAAGTGTAGACGAGGAATACATAACACTTCGCAAATCACATTATATCTTACCATGAAACATAGAAATGAGATGCGATATCGCGTTTTAGGAAGCATTAGAACTCTATTGCTACGATACGTAGACATCTGCAAACGTTATTTCCTTTCAAGGATGTGTCGCATTTACATTCATTTGAATCGTAGACGAGGAATGCATAACACTTCGCAATGAATATTATATCTTATCATGAAACATAGATATGTGATGCAATATCTCGTTTTAAGAAGCATTTGAACTCTATTGCTTCGATACGTAGACATCTGCAAACGCTATTTCCCAGCGAGGAAGTGTCGCATTCACATTCATTTGAAGTGTAGACGAGGAATACATAACACTTCGCAAATCATATTGTATCTTACCATGAAACATAGAAATGAGATGCGATATCGCGTTCTAAGAAGCATTAGAACACTACTGCTACGATAGGTAGACATTTGCAAACGCTATTTCCTTGCAAGGAAGTGTCGCATTTACATTCATTTGAAGTGTAGACGAGGAATACATAACACTCCGCAAATCATATTATATCTTACCATGAAACATAGAAATGAGATGCGATATCGCGTTTTGAGAAGCATTTGAACTCTATTGCTCCGATACGTAGACATCTGCAAACGCTATTTCCTAGCGAGGAAGTGTCGCATTCACATTCATTTGAAGTGTAGACGAGGAGTACATAACACTTCGCAAATCGTATTATATCTTACCATGAAACATAGAAATGAGATGCGATATCGCGTTTTAAGAAGCATTAGAACTCTATTGCTACGATCCGTAGACATCTGCAAACGGTATTTCCTTGCAAGGAAGTGTCGCATTTACATTCATTTGAATCGTAGACGAGGAATGCATAACACTTCGCAATGAATATTATATCTTATCATGAAATATAGATATGAGATGCAATATCTCGTTTTAAGAAGCATTTGAACTCTATTGCTTCGATACGTAGACATCTGCAAACGCTATATCCTTGCAAGGAAGTGTCGCATTTACATTCATTTGAAGTGTAGACGAGGAATACATAACACTCCGCAAATCATATTATTTCTTACCATGAAACATAGAAATGAGGTGCGATATCGCGTTATAAGAAGCATTAGAACTCAACTGCTACGATACGTAGACATCTGCAAACGCTATTTCCTTGCAAGGAAGTGTTGCATTTACATTCATTTGAATCGTAGGCGAAGAATGCATAACACTTCGCAATGAATATTATATCTTATCATGAAACATAGATATGAGATGCAATATCTCGTTTTAAGAAGCATTTGAACTCCATTGCTTCGATACGTAGACATCTGCAGACGCTATTTCCTAGCGAGGAAGTGTCGCATTCACATTCATTTGAAGTGTAGACGAGGAATACATAACACTTCGCAAATCATATTGTATCTTACCATGAAACGTAGAAATGAGTTGCGATATCGCATTTTAAGAAGCATTAGAACTCTACTGCTACGATACGCAGACATCTGCAAACGCTATTTCCTAGCGAGGAAGTGTCACATTCACATTCATTTGAAGTGTAGACGAGGAATACATAACACTTCGCAAATCACATTATATCTTACCATGAAACATAGAAATGAGATGCGATATCGCGTTTTAAGAAGCATTAGAACTCTATTGCTACGATACGTAGACATCTGCAAACGCTATTTCCTTGCAAGGAAGTGTCTCATTTACATTCATTTGATGTGTAGACGAAGAATACATAACACTTCGCAAATCATATTATATCTTACCATGAAACATAGAAATGAGATGCGATATCGCGTTTTAAGAATCATAAGAACTCTACTGCTACGATACGTAGACATCTGCAATCGCTATTTCCTTGCAAAGAAGTGTCGCATTTACATTCATTTGAAGTGTAGCCGAGGAATACATAACACTTCGCAAATCGTATTATATCTTACCATGAAACATAGAAATGAGATGCGATATCGCGTTTTAAGAAGCATTAGAACTCTACTGCTACGATACGCAGACATCTGCAAACGCTATTTCCTAGCGAGGAAGTGTCACATTCACATTCATTTGAAGTGTAGACGTTGAATACATAACACTTCGCAAATCATATTATATCTTACCATGAAACATAGAAATGAGATGCGATATCGCGTTTTAAGAAGCATTAGAACTCTATTGCTACGATACGTAGACATCTGCAAACGCTATTTCCTTGCAAAGAAGTGTCGCATTTACATTCATTTGAAGTGTAGCCGAGGAATACATAACACTTCGCAAATCGTATTATATCTTACCATGAAACATAGAAATGAGATGCGATATCGCGTTTTAAGAAGCATTAGAACTCTACTGCTACGATACGCAGACATCTGCAAACGCTATTTCCTAGCGAGGAAGCGTCACATTCACATTCATTTGAAGTGTAGACGTTGAATACATAACACTTCGCAAATCATATTATATCTTACCATGAAACATAGAAATGAGATGCGATATCGCGTTTTAAGAAGTATTAGAACTCTATTGCTACGATACGTAGACATCTGCAAACGCTATTTCCTTGCAAGGAAGTGTCGCATTTACATTCATTTGAAGTGTAGACGACGGATACATAAAAGTTCGCAAATCATATTATACCTTACCATGAAGCATAGAAATGAGATGCGATATCGCGTTTTAAGAATCATAAGAACTCTATTGCTACGATACGTAGACATTTGCAAACGCTATTTCCTTGCAAGAAAGTGTCGCATTTACATTCATTTGAAGTGTAGACGACGGATACATAACACTTCGCAAATCATATTATACTTTACCATGAAACATAGAAATGAGATGCGATATCGCTTTTTAAGAATCATAAGAACTCTATTGCTACGATACGTAGACATCTGCAAACGCTATTTCCTTGCAAGGAAGTGTCTCATTTACATTCATTTGATGTGTAGACGAAGAATACATAACACTTCGCAAATCATATTGTATCTTACCATGAAACGTAGAAATGAGTTGCGATATCGCATTTTAAGAAGCATTAGAACTCTACTGCTACGATACGCAGACATCTGCAAACGCTATTTCCTAGCGAGGAAGTGTCACATTCACATTCATTTGAAGTGTAGACGAGGAATACATAACACTTCGCAAATCACATTATATCTTACCATGAAACATAGAAATGAGATGCGATATCGCGTTTTAGGAAGCATTAGAACTCTATTGCTACGATACTGTCACGTCCCGAGGTGCGGTTGCGCTCGCAACGGTGGCACAAAGTCGTAACCGTTCCCGAAAATAACGCGAATTGCGTCCGGACCGGGTTCGTTGGCGTTTCGGACTCGATAAAACGGTAATTAACACGAAACTTACCTTGTGATGGCTTGATTCTACTGTCTGATTTCTCTTTCCAGGTACCTGGAGCGCCTTGGATCCGCAACCGGGATGGCGGCGGCGTACGGCTGGAACGGAGGTACGTCTACGGGAATAAGCGTCCAGGCGGGTTGACTCCGGCTGGCAGGTATCGGCGTTTGGCCCTGACGATTGGCGACTCGTACGGGTCGTGCGGCGAAGGAAACCTCCTTCACAGGAACCAGGACTCGAACGTAGGAAATTGAATATTCTGGTGCATCACCCACGTATTCCCGAGCGAGACGACGAATGAACTCTCTCCTCCCCGCGCGTCGTGTACGCTTTGTCGGAGGTGCAAGGCTCATCGAGAATACTTGAACCTCGGTTGAATACGGCACGGCTAAGCGTTGGTTCGCTCTAGCTTACCGGGATCGACCTGGGCGCAAGATATTCTGTACACGGTAGAAGTGAGGATGGAGCAACTAAGCGCTGGTTCGCTCTAGTCGTCGAGCCTCAAGACTATCGTAGATGAGATATAGAATTAGAATAATCGCGAGCGTACCCGTGGATTAGAATTAAGGAATTGTATTTGAACTCGAATAAAGATACTTTGAATCTGGTAAAAATAAACTATATTCTATGATTTCACTATACTAGATACACTTGACTAAATTCTAAGTTACTGACTAGCGATTACAATGAGAATTAGAAATAGTATAAGGTATCGAATGGACTCCGCTATGGGAGTATGGATAGAGACGAATGCATTAGAGCTAATTGCTCGTTGCGAATGAGCCTATTGCTCGGATCGGAGGTGCATCGTTCGGATGCTGGATTAGAACTCCTCGGTTCGGAGATGAGATGCGAACTGACTCTCGGATCTCGCGTCCGCGACCTCCTCGGGTCGCGCGGCGCGCGAGTCGCTGGGCCCTCGCGGTGGGGCGGACGGTCGGAGTAGGGCGGCCGCTCGGCCCTCGTGGTGGGGCGGCCGTTCGGAGTGGGGCGCGGCCCGCGTTAAGCGTGAGCCGCGAGCGTCGAGTGTGCGCGCGAGTGCACGGAACATAACCGTGCATGAATAAAATATATACATATATTCACTTAAATCTAGGTGTGTGTTGGTGTGTATGTACATAGGTGAGTAGTGTGCTTATTCTAATCCCACATGTACGAGAAGTACGTATAGGGCTTCGTGATTGCTGGGGATTCGACCCAGTACGTGTCGGAGAGCTCCTCGCCCTCGTAATACGGGGTGAAGTCCTCCCCCTCGTGTGTGGAGATCGCGCGTGGGCGCGGCATGCTGCATCCCTCTTCCCTCTCGTACCTTTGTCTCCTTCTGTAGGGACGGCGAGTCGGCGGGTGGCCCGTGTGCAGGGGCTCCGGATACGGATGCTGGGGATGATGAGGTGGACGCCGGAGGGTGGCAGGCGGTACGCCTGACGTTACACCACCCCCCTTGGAAAAAGAATCTCGGCCATGCCGAGATCTCTTGTCTGTTGGGTAGATTTCGGGATGCTGGATCCTTCTCTTGGTCCTGTCGGCTGGATGCTGCGGAATCTGAGGTTTTTCGCCTGGTTGATCCTGGCGATAACGTTTGGAGATTGGACCGTGACTGCGGGCTTCCTTCGGATTGCAGGCACTTTCGTCGCTTTCACTTTCAGCGTTCGTTTGAATGTCACTGCTCTCACTGACTTCATTTTCAGTTTTTCGCACTTTTCTTTCACTAGCATCCACACTCTGCATACTATGCATTCGTTTACAAATTTTGATTTTGTTCGTATGAACAATTTTATGGCGCCCTTTTACATTCAGCTTAACATTACAATTGCCCAAAATTTCGAGGATACGGTACGGTCCAGAATACTGTGCCTGGAACTTATGTTTGTTCGGCTCTTTTAAAAGATAGACCCATTGGCCTACCTCGAAGTTTTGGACATTGAGATTTCGGTCATAATAATATTTAGAACGGCGTTTCGCATTGTCTAGATTGGCTTTAGCCAAATCCTGAGATTTCGAGATTTTCTCCTGAAGTTGTATAAGATAGTCGCTATAAGTTTCGTTATCAGAGCTGTCCTGAAAAGGAGTGGCTGACGGCGTCCTAGCTATCCTGCCGAACACTAGTTCGTGTGGGGTGTATAATGTACCCTCGTGCACACTGGTGTTGTATGAAAACATTGCATACGGTAACCAATTCACCCAATCGTTACTCGACTCTATGTAATGCTTCAGATATTCGGCCAGGACGTGGTGAGATCGTTCAACGGACCCGTTTGTCTGTGGATGGAACGCAGTGGACTTGTATTGCTTAATACGGAATTTGATTGCTATGGCTTTAATCAAGCTGTTTATAAAGTTCGAACCTTGGTCCGTGAGTATGCCTTTCGGGCATCCGAATTTACAAATGAATTCTTTTATTAAAGCTTCGGCAATGTCTACTGCGGTGGTGGTTTTGAGAGGAACTGCGACTGAGTATTTAGTGAGGAGATCTTGGATCGTGAGGATACTTGTATAACCGTCGGAAGTTTCGGGAAGAGGACCCATTACGTCCATTGAAATCTTATCGAATGCCCTGCCAGGGGTGTCGGTTAAAGTGAGAGGCTGTCTGGTCTTTACCCGGACCAGTTTCTCTGTCTGACAACTTTTACATTTGCCAATGTATTCTTGTATTTGTGTTTTCATGTTTGGCCAAAAGTATTGTTGTCTGATGCGAGAATAAGTTTTATTAACCCCTTTGTGACCTCCCACAGGGGAGTCGTGGTTTTCTCTTATTATTTTCAGTCGCTCTTCGACCGAAGGGGTTTTAATGAGGCCCTGGCAGACCGTAATCTGGACAGTTGTTTCATAAAACAGGTCCTGAAGGATTTTCTGGATTCGGGACCAGGATACGGAGTCTAGATAGGTTTGTGCGATACTAAATGTTTGTAATTGTAATTCGTTTACAACGTCGCACAAGGATCTGAATGTTTCTATTACGGTCTGGAAATTGATTGATCTGGTGGAATGTTCGATGATTGGAAGCTGGATTTGGAATTCGTTTCCGATTTGTATGACTTTGGCTTTGGTAAGAACGTGATTTTTGTTTGGAAGGAATTTTTCAGCGTTCGCTAGATCTTTGGCGCCCGTGTCATAGGGGTGCCCAGATTGCGTGACGAAGACAACTACATTGTCTCGTCGCGTTGATAATGCGTCACGGCTGAAATTAAATAGAGGTTCGCGTCGGAAAAATTCATTTGGAGCAGGAGTATAGAAGTCGGTGCTGTCGCTGGCGACTTGCGGAGGTGGTGCTGTGTTGGTACGGAAGGACGTGCCTGGAGTCGGTAATTCAGGTTCTGATGTTACCGGAGTAGGAGGAGGCGCTAGTGTGGTATACTTTTTACGGGTTTCCGGAGGCACATCGAAGATGTCGTCCTCCGAGTTTTCTGAATACGAGAGCGGAAAAATTTGAGCGGGATTCCGCGACAATGCGTCCGCATTAAGGTTCGTTTTTCCACTTTTATAGACCATCTCGTAGTCAAATTCTGCTAACTTAAGCCTCCACCGTACGAGTCTACTTGACGGGTCCTTGACCGAATTCATCCACACTAACGGTCGATGGTCGGTAACGAGTTTGAATTGATTACCGTATATGTATGGACGAAAGTAATGGACGGCGTAGACAATCGCCAGACACTCCTTCTCGATCGTGGAGTAGTTTTTCTCCGCAGCGTTTAACAGTCGCGACGTGTACGCGATTGGCAAGTCGCGGCCTATTGGTCCTTGACTCAAGATAGCACCAATAGCTTCGGCGGACGCGTCGGTCGTTATCACGAATGGTTGTTTAAAGTTGGGGTACTGCAAGATAGGCGCTTCGCATAGGCAATCTCGGAGTTTGACGAATGAATTCTCATGCTCGTTACGCCATACAAAGGGCGCGTCCTTTTTTAACAAATTCGTTAGAGGCTTAGCAATATTGGAAAAATTTGCGATGAACCGCCTGTAGTATCCCGCGAGCCCGAGGAATTGTTTGATCTGTTTCGCGTTGCGCGGGCGCGGAAAATTTTTGACGGCGCTAATTTTCGCAGGGTCAGGTTTTACACCGTGCTCACTGATAATATGACCCAAATAGCTTACTTCTCTCCTCAAGAATTCGCACTTATCCGGCTGCAATACTAAATTAGCTTCTTTGAGCCGTTGAGTTAATTTATCGAATTTAAGTCGATGTTCTTGAAGAGAGCTAGCGTAGATAACAATGTCGTCCAAATAGACGAAAATTTCGTTCCCCTGGAGACCGGACAGGACATTGTCCATAAGTCGTTGGAACGTTGCTGGCGCATTTTTTAATCCGAATGGCATTCTTTTAAATTCATAATGCCCGTGAGGCGTCGAAAAAGCAGTTTTAGGAGCATCGGCGGGCTCCATTGGGATCTGGTGAAATCCGCTCGCGAGATCGAATGTACTAAAATACTTCGCACTCCCGAGCTGATCAAGTATCTCGGTAATGCAAGGGAGGGGATAGGCATCGGCGACAGATTTCTCATTGAGTGCGCGGTAGTCGATGACGACGCGCCATTGCTTGTTGCCCAAGGAGTCCGGTTTCTTTGGGACAACCCACAATGGCGAATTATATGGTGATTTTGACGGAGAGATGACACCATTTTGTAAAAATTTGTCGACTTGTCGTCGAATCTCCTCCTTATGAGCTGGTGGGAAACGGTATTGTTTCACATTGACGGGGCGGTCGTCGACGGTTGGAATCTTGTGCGTGGTTGCTGACGTATGCCCTAATTTATCCCCCTCAATGTGAAAAAGCTCCTGCGTGCTTTGAACGAGACGGACGACGTGCTCTCTTTCCTCTGCGTTGAGGTGGTCGAGACGGAGGAGACTAAGAATTCGATCTAGGCGAGATTTCGAAGGATTGGCGGATTTCGATGTCTGTTTTAACGGCGCCTGTTGTATATTATTTTTAACCGCCTGAGCATAGGAGATTTGTTGAACATTCGCGATTTTGCAACGCGAAGGAGGAGTTTCGAGTGTCGAATATGGTGTCTGACTCGAGAAAGAAATAGAAGTTTTCCCTTTTTGGGATGAGCCGATCGGTACGGCGGATACGTTAGATTTAGTAGATTTAGAAAAAACCGGATAGAGCGATGGACTTTCCTCCTTATGGAGGGGAGTCATGATTTGCGCGGGCTCAAGTATGATTTCTGGTAACGCGATTTCGACGGCGCGGTCGGATGAATTAATTATTCGAGTTACCGCTTTGCCCCGAATTACTCTGACGAGAGCGTTTCCGAAAAATATACCCGGCGCAAGATCGATACGAGGAATTATACCTTCCGCGAGGTTCGAATTAACTACGCGGACCTTGATACCGATATTTGATCTCGGCGGAATGGAGATACGGTCTCCTGACTTCGGAGAAGCTGCTTTGTCTTGCGTTCGAAGCTTCGATTTCGTTGTTGCATCGCGTTTCAGCGGAGGCGATGATTTACGCGGCGGGCGCGGCGGCGGAGGGGGAATAGATTCCGTGCGCGGCGCTTGTTTACGTTTCGGCGATAGGAGAGGCTTTATTTTCGACTCCGGTGACGGTTCCTCGAGTGCTTCGATATCGTCTTCGAAAGGAATTCTCTTACCATTCCATTTGATTATTTTATTTGGAAAAGAGATTTCTGCGTCCATACAGAACCCGGAGCCGAGGATCCCGCTTGGTTTAAGGGGAAAATCATCCTCGACCACATTAAAAGGAACGACGCGACCGAAAATGACAAGATTCACCGTCCCTAAGGTTGCGGTTTTGCCATCGGTTACCCCTGTTATTATGACGATCTCGGACTTATCGATTCGCGCGGATGCTTTTAGAGCCGAACGTTTTATAATATTTATTTCCGCCCCAGTGTCCACCATGAAGCGAGTTGGTGAAATTAGAAGGTTGGACTTTAAAATTACGTTTGGCGTGCTAGTTTTTCCGGTTATGTTTATCGCGGCGTTTCGTCGATTTCCGCGTTGGAGTTGTTCGCGGCGAGAGGACGGACTTGGTGCGCGGCCTCGCCACCTGTCTCGCGGCGGGTGCGGAGGCCATTGTCGTTTCCCGAATTTTTATTTACCGCGTTGTTGTACTGCCTTTTGCGGCACTCGCCTATTTCGTGCCCCGGGGTCTTGCAATAGCGACAAAATTTGGGCGCGTCCCTGGCTACGATTTGTCTCGGTTGTTCGTACGCGGGGCCTCGAGTAGGAGGCGGTACGTCCCTGGATCGCAAGTAAGCGTCACGGTATTCCTGCGGTCGGTACGGCGATGGCGGTCTGAGCCGACACTCGGTCGCGTAATGTCCGATATTATTACATTTTCGGCAAATAACTTCGGCTGGTTTTTCGCGCGATTCTGGTCGCGCGACACGCGATCTACCTAGTCGGTTGCAATCACGTTCGTGCATTTGGTAAAGCTCTCGCGCTCGAGCGAACGTTTCTCGCAATGTGCCAAATGAATTTATCGTCATTTGCATTCGAATTTCCGGAATGAGACCGTCTTTAAAACATTGTAATGTGAGCGCGTCTACGTCATCGAGCGATTCCGGTGTGTCTCGTCGAGCAAGCCTCTCGCAATCAATTATAGCGGTTCTAAGATCTTTTACTCGACCGATGTAATCTAGAATGTGCTCGTTCGCGCGCATAAATATATTAGCAAGTTCACCCCGATAATGATGAGCTGATTTTACGGAGCAAAAAGTGCTGCGAAGAACGTCCGTTAATTCGAGTATTGTGTAACACGGCTCGTCTTCTAGCGCGGCGTAGGCACGACCCTTGAGTTTTCCCTTAAGCAGGCGTGTGAAAGTTCGCTCGCACCCATTAGGGATAAGCTCATAAGCGCGTTTACACGCTCGGGTAAACTGAAGAATTGGAATGTTCTGACCATCGAATGTCGGCACGGCTTCGAGGGCCTGCTTAAGCGATAGCTCGTCGTGTTGCGAACTATTTGTATTAAAATCGGAGCTCGAATTATGTCCGGAAAGCGGATTTCCCCGAGGAATATCCAGAGAAACGGTATCGTCGCGCGTTAAATCAGGCGTTCTGCGGATAGATTCTATTTCACGACGTAGAATTTCTATTTGCTGGAGCAACGCGGCATTACTAGGATCGGTCGTTTTCGTATTTTTCGCGGAAGTATTTTGTTGCGCGGTACTAGGAAGAGGCTCGGAGATAGCGTCTTGGAAGTCGAGCGTTCTGCTAGTGCGTTTTTCGCGTTCGGAATCGGCCATCGCGGCGGCTCGCTGTGTCTGCTGGCGCGTTTTTGTCGGAGTCCGGGTTGCCATATCTAGTTTCGCGGTTCCTTTCGGCGGAATTTCCGGAGGAAACGCGTGGCTATCCCACCGCTGTCACCAAAAATAACTTTCGTGTCACGTCCCGAGGTGCGGTTGCGCTCGCAACGGTGGCACAAAGTCGTAACCGTTCCCGAAAATAACGCGAATTGCGTCCGGACCGGGTTCGTTGGCGTTTCGGACTCGATAAAACGGTAATTAACACGAAACTTACCTTGTGATGGCTTGATTCTACTGTCTGATTTCTCTTTCCAGGTACCTGGAGCGCCTTGGATCCGCAACCGGGATGGCGGCGGCGTACGGCTGGAACGGAGGTACGTCTACGGGAATAAGCGTCCAGGCGGGTTGACTCCGGCTGGCAGGTATCGGCGTTTGGCCCTGACGATTGGCGACTCGTACGGGTCGTGCGGCGAAGGAAACCTCCTTCACAGGAACCAGGACTCGAACGTAGGAAATTGAATATTCTGGTGCATCACCCACGTATTCCCGAGCGAGACGACGAATGAACTCTCTCCTCCCCGCGCGTCGTGTACGCTTTGTCGGAGGTGCAAGGCTCATCGAGAATACTTGAACCTCGGTTGAATACGGCACGGCTAAGCGTTGGTTCGCTCTAGCTTACCGGGATCGACCTGGGCGCAAGATATTCTGTACACGGTAGAAGTGAGGATGGAGCAACTAAGCGCTGGTTCGCTCTAGTCGTCGAGCCTCAAGACTATCGTAGATGAGATATAGAATTAGAATAATCGCGAGCGTACCCGTGGATTAGAATTAAGGAATTGTATTTGAACTCGAATAAAGATACTTTGAATCTGGTAAAAATAAACTATATTCTATGATTTCACTATACTAGATACACTTGACTAAATTCTAAGTTACTGACTAGCGATTACAATGAGAATTAGAAATAGTATAAGGTATCGAATGGACTCCGCTATGGGAGTATGGATAGAGACGAATGCATTAGAGCTAATTGCTCGTTGCGAATGAGCCTATTGCTCGGATCGGAGGTGCATCGTTCGGATGCTGGATTAGAACTCCTCGGTTCGGAGATGAGATGCGAACTGACTCTCGGATCTCGCGTCCGCGACCTCCTCGGGTCGCGCGGCGCGCGAGTCGCTGGGCCCTCGCGGTGGGGCGGACGGTCGGAGTAGGGCGGCCGCTCGGCCCTCGTGGTGGGGCGGCCGTTCGGAGTGGGGCGCGGCCCGCGTTAAGCGTGAGCCGCGAGCGTCGAGTGTGCGCGCGAGTGCACGGAACATAACCGTGCATGAATAAAATATATACATATATTCACTTAAATCTAGGTGTGTGTTGGTGTGTATGTACATAGGTGAGTAGTGTGCTTATTCTAATCCCACATGTACGAGAAGTACGTATAGGGCTTCGTGATTGCTGGGGATTCGACCCAGTACGTGTCGGAGAGCTCCTCGCCCTCGTAATACGGGGTGAAGTCCTCCCCCTCGTGTGTGGAGATCGCGCGTGGGCGCGGCATGCTGCATCCCTCTTCCCTCTCGTACCTTTGTCTCCTTCTGTAGGGACGGCGAGTCGGCGGGTGGCCCGTGTGCAGGGGCTCCGGATACGGATGCTGGGGATGATGAGGTGGACGCCGGAGGGTGGCAGGCGGTACGCCTGACGTTACAATACGTAGACATCTGCAAACGTTATTTCCTTTCAAGGATGTGTCGCATTTACATTCATTTGAATCGTAGACGAGGAATGCATAACACTTCGCAATGAATATTATATCTTATCATGAAACATAGATATGTGATGCAATATCTCGTTTTAAGAAGCATTTGAACTCTATTGCTTCGATACGTAGACATCTGCAAACGCTATTTCCCAGCGAGGAAGTGTCGCATTCACATTCATTTGAAGTGTAGACGAGGAATACATAACACTTCGCAAATCATATTGTATCTTACCATGAAACATAGAAATGAGATGCGATATCGCGTTTTAAGGATCATAAGAACTCTATTGCTACGATACGTAGACATCTGCAATCGCTATTTCCTTGCAAAGAAGTGTCGCATTTACATTCATTTGAAGTGTAGCCGAGGAATACATAACACTTCGCAAATCGTATTATATCTTACCATGAAACATAGAAATGAGATGCGATATCGCGTTTTAAGAAGCATTAGAACTCTATTGCTACGATACGTAGACATCTGCAAACGCTATTTCCTTGCAAGGAAGTGTCGCATTTACATTCATTTGAAGTGTAGACGACGGATACATAACAGTTCGCAAATGATATTATACCTTACCATGAAGCATAGAAATGAGATGCGATATCACGTTTTAAGAATAATAAGAACTCTATTGCTACGATACGTAGACATCTGCAAACGCTATTTCCTAGCGAGGAAGTGTCGCATTCACATTCATTTGAAGTGTAGACGAGGAATACATAACACTTCGCAAATCATATTGTATCTTACCATGAAACATAGAAATGAGATGCGATATCGCGTTCTAAGAAGCATTAGAACACTACTGCTACGATAGGTAGACATTTGCAAACGCTATTTCCTTGCAAGGAAGTGTCGCATTTACATTCATTTGAAGTGTAGACGAGGAATACATAACACTCCGCAAATCATATTATATCTTACCATGAAACATAGAAATGAGATGCGATATCGCGTTTTGAGAAGCATTTGAACTCTATTGCTCCGATACGTAGACATCTGCAAACGCTATTTCCTAGCGAGGAAGTGTCGCATTCACATTCATTTGAAGTGTAGACGAGGAGTACATAACACTTCGCAAATCGTATTATATCTTACCATGAAACATAGAAATGAGATGCGATATCGCGTTTTAAGAAGCATTAGAACTCTATTGCTACGATCCGTAGACATCTGCAAACGGTATTTCCTTGCAAGGAAGTGTCGCATTTACATTCATTTGAATCGTAGACGAGGAATGCATAACACTTCGCAATGAATATTATATCTTATCATGAAATATAGATATGAGATGCAATATCTCGTTTTAAGAAGCATTTGAAATCTATTGCTTCGATACGTAGACATCTGCAAACGCTATATCCTTGCAAGGAAGTGTCGCATTTACATTCATTTGAAGTGTAGACGAGGAATACATAACACTCCGCAAATCATATTATATCTTACCATGAAACATAGAAATGAGGTGCGATATCGCGTTTTAAGAAGCATTAGAACTCAACTGCTACGATACGTAGACATCTGCAAACGCTATTTCCTTGCAAGGAAGTGTTGCATTTACATTCATTTGAATCGTAAGCGAAGAATGCATAACACTTCGCAATGAATATTATATCTTATCATGAAACATAGATATGAGATGCAATATCTCGTTTTAAGAAGCATTTGAACTCCATTGCTTCGATACGTAGACATCTGCAGACGCTATTTCCTAGCGAGGAAGTGTCGCATTCACATTCATTTGAAGTGTAGACGAGGAATACATAACAATTCGCAAATCATATTGTATCTTACCATGAAACGTAGAAATGAGTTGCGATATCGCATTTTAAGAAGCATTAGAACTCTACTGCTACGATACGCAGACATCTGCAAACGCTATTTCCTAGCGAGGAAGTGTCACATTCACATTCATTTGAAGTGTAGACGAGGAATACATAACACTTCGCAAATCACATTATATCTTACCATGAAACATAGAAATGAGATGCGATATCGCGTTTTAAGAATCATAAGAACTCTACTGCTACGATACGTAGACATCTGCAATCGCTATTTCCTTGCAAAGAAGTGTCGCATTTACATTCATTTGAAGTGTAGCCGAGGAATACATAACACTTCGCAAATCGTATTATATCTTACCATGAAACATAGAAATGAGATGCGATATCGCGTTTTAAGAAGCATTAGAACTCTACTGCTACGATACGCAGACATCTGCAAACGCTATTTCCTAGCGAGGAAGTGTCACATTCACATTCATTTGAAGTGTAGACGTTGAATACATAACACTTCGCAAATCATATTATATCTTACCATGAAACATAGAAATGAGATGCGATATCGCGTTTTAAGAAGCATTAGAACTCTATTGCTACGATACGTAGACATCTGCAAACGCTATTTCCTTGCAAGGAAGTGTCGCATTTACATTCATTTGAAGTGTAGACGACGGATACATAAAAGTTCGCAAATCATATTATACCTTACCATGAAGCATAGAAATGAGATGCGATATCGCGTTTTAAGAATCATAAGAACTCTATTGCTACGATACGTAGACATCTGCAAACGCTATTTCCTTGCAAGAAAGTGTCGCATTTACATTCATTTGAAGTGTAGACGACGGATACATAACACTTCGCAAATCATATTATACTTTACCATGAAACATAGAAATGAGATGCGATATCGCTTTTTAAGAATCATAAGAACTCTATTGCTACGATACGTAGACATCTGCAATCGCTATTTCCTTGCAAAGAAGTGTCGCATTTACATTCATTTGAAGTGTAGCCGAGGAATACATAACACTTCGCAAATCGTATTATATCTTACCATGAAACGTAGAAATGAGTTGCGATATCGCATTTTAAGAAGCATTAGAACTCTACTGCTACGATACGCAGACATCTGCGAACGCTATTTCCTAGCGAGGAAGTGTCACATTCACATTCATTTGAAGTGTAGACGAGGAATACATAACACTTCGCAAATCACATTATATCTTACCATGAAACATAGAAATGAGATGCGATATCGCGTTTTAGGAAGCATTAGAACTCTATTGCTACGATACGTAGTGTCACGTCCCGAGGTGCGGTTGCGCTCGCAACGGTGGCACAAAGTCGTAACCGTTCCCGAAAATAACGCGAATTGCGTCCGGACCGGGTTCGTTGGCGTTTCGGACTCGATAAAACGGTAATTAACACGAAACTTACCTTGTGATGGCTTGATTCTACTGTCTGATTTCTCTTTCCAGGTACCTGGAGCGCCTTGGATCCGCAACCGGGATGGCGGCGGCGTACGGCTGGAACGGAGGTACGTCTACGGGAATAAGCGTCCAGGCGGGTTGACTCCGGCTGGCAGGTATCGGCGTTTGGCCCTGACGATTGGCGACTCGTACGGGTCGTGCGGCGAAGGAAACCTCCTTCACAGGAACCAGGACTCGAACGTAGGAAATTGAATATTCTGGTGCATCACCCACGTATTCCCGAGCGAGACGACGAATGAACTCTCTCCTCCCCGCGCGTCGTGTACGCTTTGTCGGAGGTGCAAGGCTCATCGAGAATACTTGAACCTCGGTTGAATACGGCACGGCTAAGCGTTGGTTCGCTCTAGCTTACCGGGATCGACCTGGGCGCAAGATATTCTGTACACGGTAGAAGTGAGGATGGAGCAACTAAGCGCTGGTTCGCTCTAGTCGTCGAGCCTCAAGACTATCGTAGATGAGATATAGAATTAGAATAATCGCGAGCGTACCCGTGGATTAGAATTAAGGAATTGTATTTGAACTCGAATAAAGATACTTTGAATCTGGTAAAAATAAACTATATTCTATGATTTCACTATACTAGATACACTTGACTAAATTCTAAGTTACTGACTAGCGATTACAATGAGAATTAGAAATAGTATAAGGTATCGAATGGACTCCGCTATGGGAGTATGGATAGAGACGAATGCATTAGAGCTAATTGCTCGTTGCGAATGAGCCTATTGCTCGGATCGGAGGTGCATCGTTCGGATGCTGGATTAGAACTCCTCGGTTCGGAGATGAGATGCGAACTCTCCGGTTCGGAGATGAGATTGGAACTCTCCCGTTCGGAGGTGAGATTGGAACTGACTCTCGGATCTCGCGTCCGCGACCTCCTCGGGTCGGGCGGCGCGCGAGTCGCTGGGCCCTCGCGGTGGGGCGGACGGTCGGAGTAGGGCGGCCGCTCGGCCCTCGTGGTGGGGCGGCCGTTCGGAGTGGGGCGCGGCCCGCGTTAAGCGTGAGCCGCGAGCGTCGAGTGTGCGCGCGAGTGCACGGAACATAACCGTGCATGAATAAAATATATACATATATTTACTTAAATCTAGGTGTGTGTTGGTGTGTATGTACATAGGTGAGTAGTGTGCTTATTCTAATCCCACATGTACGAGAAGTACGTATAGGGCTTCGTGATCGCTGGGGATTCGACCCAGTATGTGTCGGAGAGCTCCTCGCCCTCGTAATACGGGGTGAAGTCCTCCCCCTCGTGTGTGGAGATCGCGCGTGGGCGCGGCATGCTGCATCCCTCTTCCCTCTCGTACCTTTGTCTCCTTCTGTAGGGACGGCGAGTCGGCGGGTGGCCCGTGTGCAGGGGCTCCGGATACGGATGCTGGGGATGATGAGGTGGACGCCGGAGGGTGGCAGGCGGTACGCCTGACGTTACACCACCCCCCTTGGAAAAAGAATCTCGGCCATGCCGAGATCTCTTGTCTGTTGGGTAGATTTCGGGATGCTGGATCCTTCTCTTGGTCCTGTCGGCTGGATGCTGCGGAATCTGAGGTTTTTCGCCTGGTTGATCCTGGCGATAACGTTTGGAGATTGGACCGTGACTGCGGGCTTCCTTCGGATTGCAGGCACTTTCGTCGCTTTCACTTTCAGCGTTCGTTTGAATGTCACTGCTCTCACTGACTTCATTTTCAGTTTTTCGCACTTTTCTTTCACTAGCATCCACACTCTGCATACTATGCATTCGTTTACAAATTTTGATTTTGTTCGTATGAACAATTTTATGGCGCCCTTTTACATTCAGCTTAACATTACAATTGCCCAAAATTTCGAGGATACGGTACGGTCCAGAATACTGTGCCTGGAACTTATGTTTGTTCGGCTCTTTTAAAAGATAGACCCATTGGCCTACCTCGAAGTTTTGGACATTGAGATTTCGGTCATAATAATATTTAGAACGTCGTTTCGCATTGTCTAGATTGGCTTTAGCCAAATCCTGAGATTTCGAGATTTTCTCCTGAAGTTGTATAAGATAGTCGCTATAAGTTTCGTTATCAGAGCTGTCCTGAAAAGGAGTGGCTGACGGCGTCCTAGCTATCCTGCCGAACACTAGTTCGTGTGGGGTGTATAATGTACCCTCGTGCACACTGGTGTTGTATGAAAACATTGCATACGGTAACCAATTCACCCAATCGTTACTCGACTCTATGTAATGCTTCAGATATTCGGCCAGGACGTGGTGAGATCGTTCAACGGACCCGTTTGTCTGTGGATGGAACGCAGTGGACTTGTATTGCTTAATACGGAATTTGATTGCTATGGCTTTAATCAAGCTGTTTATAAAGTTCGAACCTTGGTCCGTGAGTATGCCTTTCGGGCATCCGAACTTACAAATGAATTCTTTTATTAAAGCTTCGGCAATGTCTACTGCGGTGGTGGTTTTGAGAGGAACTGCGACTGAGTATTTAGTGAGGAGATCTTGGATCGTGAGGATACTTGTATAACCGTCGGAAGTTTCGGGAAGAGGACCCATTACGTCCATTGAAATCTTATCGAATGCCCTGCCAGGGGTGTCGGTTAAAGTGAGAGGCTGTCTGGTCTTCACTCGGACCAGTTTCTCTGTCTGACAACTTTTACATTTGCCAATATATTCTTGTATTTGTGTTTTCATGTTTGGCCAAAAGTATTGTTGTCTGATGCGAGAATAAGTTTTATTAACCCCTTTGTGACCTCCCACAGGGGAGTCGTGGTTTTCTCTTATTATTTTCAGTCGCTCTTCGACCGAAGGGGTTTTAATGAGGCCCTGGCAGACCGTAATCTGGACAGTTGTTTCGTAGAACAGGTCCTGAAGGATTTTCTGGATTCGGGACCAGGATACGGAGTCTAGATAGGTTTGTGCGATACTAAATGTTTGTAATTGTAATTCGTTTACAACGTCGCACAAGGATCTGAATGTTTCTATTACGGTCTGGAAATTGATTGATCTGGTGGAATGTTCGATGATTGGAAGCTGGATTTGGAATTCGTTTCCGATTTTTATGACTTTGGCTTTGGTAAGGACGTGATTTTTGTTTAGGAGGAATTTTTCAGTGTTCGCTAGATCTTTGGCGCCCGTGTCATAGGGGTGCCCAGATTGCGTGACGAAGACAACTACATTGTCTCGTCGCGTTGATAATGCGTCACGGCTGAAATTAAACAGAGGTTCGCGTCGGAAAAATTCATTTGGAGCAGGAGTATAGAAGTCGGTGCTGTCGCTGGCGACTTGCGGAGGTGGTGCTGTGTTGGTACGGAAGGACGTGCCTGGAGTCGGTAATTCAGGTTCTGATGTTACCGGAGTAGGAGGAGGCGCTAGTGTGGTATACTTTTTACGGGTTTCCGGAGGCACATCGAAGATGTCGTCCTCCGAGTTTTCTGAATACGAGAGCGGAAAAATTTGAGCGGGATTCCGCGACAATGCGTCCGCATTAAGGTTCGTTTTTCCACTTTTATAGACCATCTCGTAGTCAAATTCTGCTAACTTAAGCCTCCACCGTACGAGTCTACTTGACGGGTCCTTGACCGAATTCATCCACACTAACGGTCGATGGTCGGTAACGAGTTTGAATTGATTACCGTATATGTATGGACGAAAGTAATGGACGGCGTAGACAATCGCCAGACACTCCTTCTCGATCGTGGAGTAGTTTTTCTCCGCAGCGTTTAACAGTCGCGACGTGTACGCGATTGGCAAGTCGCGGCCTATTGGTCCTTGACTCAAGATAGCACCAATAGCTTCGGCGGACGCGTCGGTCGTTATCACGAATGGTTGTTTAAAGTTGGGGGTACTGCAAGATAGGCGCTTCGCATAGGCAATCTCGGAGTTTGACGAATGAATTCTCATGCTCGTTACGCCATACAAAGGGCGCGTCCTTTTTTAACAAATTCGTTAGAGGCTTAGCAATATTGGAAAAATTTGCGATGAACCGCCTGTAGTATCCCGCGAGCCCGAGGAATTGTTTGATCTGTTTCGCGTTGCGCGGGCGCGGAAAATTTTTGACGGCGCTAATTTTCGCAGGGTCAGGTTTTACACCGTGCTCACTGATAATATGACCCAAATAGCTTACTTCTCTCCTCAAGAATTCGCACTTATCCGGCTGCAATACTAAATTAGCTTCTTTGAGCCGTTGAGTTAATTTATCGAATTTAAGTCGATGTTCTTGAAGAGAGCTAGCGTAGATAACAATGTCGTCCAAATAGACGAAAATTTCGTTCCCCTGGAGACCGGACAGGACATTGTCCATAAGTCGTTGGAACGTTGCTGGCGCATTTTTTAATCCGAATGGCATTCTTTTAAATTCATAATGCCCGTGAGGCGTCGAAAAAGCAGTTTTAGGAGCATCGGCGGGCTCCATTGGGATCTGGTGAAATCCGCTCGCGAGATCGAATGTACTAAAATACTTCGCACTCCCGAGCTGATCAAGTATCTCGGTAATGCAAGGGAGGGGATAGGCATCGGCGACAGATTTCTCATTGAGTGCGCGGTAGTCGATGACGACGCGCCATTGCTTGTTGCCCAAGGAGTCCGGTTTCTTTGGGACAACCCACAATGGCGAATTATATGGTGATTTTGACGGAGAGATGACACCATTTTGTAAAAATTTGTCGACTTGTCGTCGAATCTCCTCCTTATGAGCTGGTGGGAATCGGTATTGTTTCACATTGACGGGGCGGTCGTCGACGGTTGGAATCTTGTGCGTGGTTGCTGACGTATGTCCTAATTTATCCCCCTCAATGTGAAAAAGCTCCTGCGTGCTTTGAACGAGACGGACGACGTGCTCTCTTTCCTCTGCGTTGAGGTGGTCGAGACGGAGGAGACTAAGAATTCGGTCTAGGCGAGATTTCGAAGGATTGGCGGATTTCGATGTTTGTTTTAACGGCGCCTGTTGTATATTATTTTTAACCGCCTGAGCATAAGAGATCTGTTGAACATTCGCGATTTTGCAACGCGAAGGAGGAGTTTCGATTGTCGAGTATGGTGTCTGACTCGAGAAAGAAATAGAAGTTTTCCCTTTTTGGGATGAGCCGATCGGTACGGCGGATACGTTAGATTTAGTAGATTTAGAAAAAACCGGATACAGCGACGGACTATCCTCCTCGTGGAGGGGAGTCATGATTTGCGCGGGCTCAAGTACGATTTCTGGTAACGCGATTTCGACGGCGCGGTCGGATGAATTAATTATTCGAGTTACCGCTTTGCCCCGAATTACTCTGACGAGAGCGTTTCCGAAAAATATACCCGGCGCAAGATCGATACGGGGAATTATACCTTCCGCGAGATTCGAATTAACTACGCGGACCTTGATACCGATATTTGATCTCGGCGGAATGGAGATACGGTCTCCTGACTTCGGAGAAGCTGCTTTGTCTTGCGTTCGAAGCTTCGATTTCGTTGCTGCATCGCGTTTCAGCGGAGGCGATGATTTACGCGGCGGGCGCGGCGGCGGAGGGGGAATAGATTCCGTGCGCGGCGCTTGTTTACGTTTCGGCGATAGGAGAGGCTTTATTTTCGAGTCCGGTGACGGTTCCTCGAGTGCTTCGATATCGTCTTCGAAAGGAATTCTCTTACCATTCCATTTGATTATTTTATTTGGAAAAGAGATTTCTGCGTCCATACAGAACCCGGAGCCGAGGATCCCGCTTGGTTTAAGGGGAAAATCATCCTCGACCACATTAAAAGGGACGACGCGACCGAAAATGACAAGATTCACCGTCCCTAAGGTTGCGGTTTTGCCATCGGTTACCCCTGTTATTATTACGATCTCGGACTTATCGATTCGCGCGGATGCTTTTAGAGCCGAACGTTTTATAATATTTATTTCCGCCCCAGTGTCCACCATGAAGCGAGTTGGTGAAATTAGAAGATCGGATTTTAAAATTACGTTTGGCGTGCTAGTTTTTCCGGTTATGTTTATCGCGGCGTTTCGTCGATTTCCGCGTTGGAGTTGTTCGCGGCGAGAGGACGGACTTGGTGCGCGGCCTCGCCACCTGTCTCGCGGCGGGTGCGGAGGCCATTGTCGTTTCCCGAATTTTTATTTACCGCGTTGTTGTACTGTCTTTTGCGGCACTCGCCTATTTCGTGCCCCGGGGTCTTGCAATAACGACAAAATTTGGGCGCGTCCCTGGCTACGATTTGTCTCGGTTGTTCGTACGCGGGGCCTCGAGTAGGAGGCGGTACGTCCCTGGATCGCGAGTATTCCTGCGGTCGGTACGGCGATGGCGGTCTGAACCGACACTCGGTCGCGTAATGTCCGATATTATTGCATTTTCGGCAAATAATTTCGGCTGGTTTTTCGCGCGATTCTGGTCGCGCGGCACGCGATCTACCTAGTCGGTTGCAATCACGTTCGTGCATTTGATAGAGCTCCCGCGCTCGAGCGAACGTTTCTCGCAATGTACCGAATGAATTTACCGTCATCTGCATTCGAATTTCCGGAATGAGACCGTCTTTAAAACATTGTAGAGTGAGCGCGTCTACGTCATCGAGCGATTCCGGTGTGTCTCGTCGAGCAAGCCTCTCGCAATCAATTATAGCGGTTCTAAGATCTTTTACTCGACCGATGTAATCTAGAATGTGCTCGTTCGCGCGCATAAATATATTAGCAAGTTCACCCCGATAATGATGAGCTGATTTTACGGAGCAAAAAGTGCTGCGAAGAACGTCCGTTAATTCGAGTATTGTGTAACACGGCTCGTCTTCTAGCGCGGCGTAGGCACGACCCTTGAGTTTTCCCTTAAGCAGGCGTGTGAAAGTTCGCTCGCACCCATTAGGGATAAGCTCATAAGCGCGTTTACACGCTCGGGTAAACTGAAGAATGGGAATGTTCTGACCATCGAATGTCGGCACGGCTTCGAGGGCCTGCTTAAGCGATAGCTCGTCGTGTTGCGAACTATTTGTATTGAAATCGGAGCTCGAATTATGTCCGGAAAGCTGATTTCCCCGAGGAATATCCAGCGAAACGGTATCGTCGCGCGTTAAATCAGGCGTTCTGCGAATAGATTCTAATTCACGACGTAAAATTTCTATTTGCTGGAGCAACGCGGCATTACTCGGATCGGTCGCTTTCGTATTTTTCGCGGAAGTATTTTGTTGCGCGGTACTAGGAAGAGGCTCGGCGATAGCGTCTTGGAAATCAAGCGTTCTGCTAGTGCGTTTTTCGCGTTCAGAATCGGCCATCGCGGCGGCTCGCTGTGTCTGCTGGCGCGTTTTTGTCGGAGTCCGGGTTGCCATATCTAGTTTCGCGGTTCCTTTCGGCGGAATTTCCGGAGGAAACGCGTGGCTATCCCACCGCTGTCACCAAAAATAACTTTCGTGTCACGTCCCGAGGTGCGGTTGCGCTCGCAACGGTGGCACAAAGTCGTAACCGTTCCCGAAAATAACGCGAATTGCGTCCGGACCGGGTTCGTTGGCGTTTCGGACTCGATAAAACGGTAATTAACACGAAACTTACCTTGTGATGGCTTGATTCTACTGTCTGATTTCTCTTTCCAGGTACCTGGAGCGCCTTGGATCCGCAACCGGGATGGCGGCGGCGTACGGCTGGAACGGAGGTACGTCTACGGGAATAAGCGTCCAGGCGGGTTGACTCCGGCTGGCAGGTATCGGCGTTTGGCCCTGACGATTGGCGACTCGTACGGGTCGTGCGGCGAAGGAAACCTCCTTCACAGGAACCAGGACTCGAACGTAGGAAGTTGAATATTCTGGTGCATCACCCACGTATTCCCGAGCGAGACGACGAATGAACTCTCTCCTCCCCGCGCGTCGTGTACGCTTTGTCGGAGGTGCAAGGCTCATCGAGAATACTTGAACCTCGGTTGAATACGGCACGGCTAAGCGTTGGTTCGCTCTAGCTTACCGGGATCGACCTGGGCGCAAGATATTCTGTACACGGTAGAAGTGAGGATGGAGCAACTAAGCGCTGGTTCGCTCTAGTCGTCGAGCCTCAAGACTATCGTAGATGAGATATAGAATTAGAATAATCGCGAGCGTACCCGTGGATTAGAATTAAGGAATTGTATTTGAACTCGAATAAAGATACTTTGAATCTGGTAAAAATAAACTATATTCTATGATTTCACTATACTAGATACACTTGACTAAATTCTAAGTTACTGACTAGCGATTACAATGAGAATTAGAAATAGTATAAAGTATCGAACGGACTCCGCTATGGGAGTATGGATAGAGACGAATGCATTAGAGCTAATTGCTCGTTGCGAATGAGCCTATTGCTCGGATCGGAAGTGCATCGTTCGGATGCTGGATTAGAACTCCTCGGTTCGGAGATGAGATATGAACTGACTCTCGGATCTCGCGTCCGCGACCTCCTCGGGTCGCGCGGCGCGCGAGTCGCTGGGCCCTCGCGGTGGGGCGGACGGTCGGAGTAGGGCGGCCGCTCGGCCCTCGTGGTGGGGCGGCCGTTCGGAGTGGGGCGCGGCCCGCGTTAAGCGTGAGCCGCGAGCGTCGAGTGTGCGCGCGAGTGCACGGAACATAACCGTGCATGAATAAAATATATACATATATTCACTTAAATCTAGGTGTGTGTTGGTGTGTATGTACATAGGTGAGTAGTGTGCTTATTCTAATCCCACATGTACGAGAAGTACGTATAGGGCTTCGTGATTGCTGGGGATTCGACCCAGTACGTGTCGGAGAGCTCCTCGCCCTCGTAATACGGGGTGAAGTCCTCCCCCTCGTGTGTGGAGATCGCGCGTGGGCGCGGCATGCTGCATCCCTCTTCCCTCTCGTACCTTTGTCTCCTTCTGTAGGGACGGCGAGTCGGCGGGTGGCCCGTGTGCAGGGGCTCCGGATACGGATGCTGGGGATGATGAGGTGGACGCCGGAGGGTGGCAGGCGGTACGCCTGACGTTACAATACCTTATCATGAAACATAGAAGAGAGATGCGATATCGCGTTTTAAGGAGCATTAGAACTCTGTGGCCACGATGCGGAGACATCTGCAAACGCTATTTCCCGGCATGGAAGTGTCGCACTTACATTCTTTTGAAGTGAATACGTGGTATACATGACACTTCGCAATGAATATTATATCTTATTACGAAACATATATATGAGTTGCGATATCGCGATTTAAGTAGCGTTAGAACTCTATTGCTACGACACGTAGACATCTGCAAACGCTATTTCGTAGCAAGCAATAGCCGCATTTACATTCTTTTGGAGTGAATACGAGGTATACATGACACTTCGCAATGAATATTATATCTTATCACGAAACATACAAATGAGATGCGATATCGCGATTTAAGTAGCATTAGAACTCTATGGCCTCGATGCGGAGATATCTGCAAACGCTATTACCTAGCATGGAAGTGCCGCACTTACATTCTTTTGAAATGAGTACGAGGTATACATGACACTTCGCAATGAATATTATATCTTATCACGAAACATATAAATGAGATGCGATATCGCGATTTAAGTAGCATTAGAACACTATTGCTACGATACGTAGACATCTGCAAACGCTATTTCCTAGCAGGCAATAGCCGCGTTTACATACATTTGAATTGAATACGAGTTATACATGACACTTCGCAATGAATATTATATCTTATCATGAAACATAGAAGAGAGATGCGATATCGCGTTGTAAGAAGCATTAGAACTCAATGGCCTCGAAGCGGGGACATCTGGAAACGCTATTTCCTAGCATGGAAGTGTTGTACTTACATTCTTTTGAAGTGAATACGAGGTATACATGACACTTCGCAGTAAATATTATATCTTATCATGAAACATAGATATGAGATGCGATATCGCGCATTAGCAAACTTTAGAAATCTATTGCTTCGATACGTAGGCATCTGCAAACGCTATTTCCTAGCAAGGATGTGAGGCATTTACATTCTTTTGAAGTGAATACGAGGTATACATAACACTCCACAATGAATATTTTATATTATCATGGAACATGTTAATGTGTAGCGATATCGCGTTTTGAGAAGCATTAGAACACTAATTCTACGATACGTAGACATCTGCAAACGCTATTTCCTTGCAAGGAAGTGTCGCGTTTACATTCTTTTGAAGTGAATACGAGATATACATAGCACTCGACAATGAATATTATATCTTATCATGAAACATAGAAATGTGATGCGATATGACGATGTAAGAAGCATTAGAACACTATTGCTTCGATACGTAGACATCTGCAAACGCTATTTCCTAGCAAGGAAGTGTCACATTTACATTCATTGGAAGTATAGACGATATATACATAACACTGCACAACGAATATTATATCTTATCATGAAATATAGAAATGAGATGAGATATCGCGATTTAAGAAGCATTAGATCCCTGTTGCTTCGATACGATGACATCTGCAAACGCTATTTCCTAGCATGGAACGGTCGCATTCACATTCGTTTGAAGTGTATGCGAGGTATACATGACACTTCGCAATGAATATTATATCTTATCATGAAACATAGAAATGAGATGCGATATCGCGTTTCAAGAAGCATTAAAGCTCTATTGCTACGATACGTAGACGTCTGCAAACGCATTTTCCTAGCACGGAAGTGTAGCATTTGCATTCTTTTGAAGTGAATACGATGTATACATGACACTGCACAACGAATATTATATCTTATCATGAATCATAGAAATGAGATGCGATATCGCGATTCAAGAAGCATTACAATTCTATTGCTACGATACGTAGACATCTGCAAACGCTATTTCCAAGCAAGGAAGTGTTGCATTTTGATTCTTTTGAAGTGAATAGGAGGCATACATAACACTGCACAATGGATATTATATCTTATCATGAAACATGGTAATGAGTAGCGATATCGCGTTTTGACAAGCATTAGAACTCTAGTGATACGATACGTAGACATCTGCAAACGCTATTTCCTGGCAAGGAAGTGTCGCGTTTACATTCTTTTGAAGTGAATACGAGGTATACATAACACTCCACAATGAATATTATATCTCATTATGTAACATAGAAATGAGATGTAATATTGCGATTTAAGAAGCCTCAGAACTCTATTGCATCGATACGTAGACATCTGCAAACGCTACTTCCTAACAAGGAAGTGTCGCATTTACATCCTTTTGAAGTGAATACGAGGTATACATAACACTGCACAATGAATATTGTATCTTATCATGAAACATAGAAATGATATACGATATCCCGATTTAAAAGGCATTAGAAATCTATTGCTTCGGTACGTAGACATCTGCAAACGCTATTTCCAAGCAAGGAAGTGTCGCATTTACATTGTTTTGAAGTGAATACGAGGTATACATAACACTGCACAATGAATATTATATATTATCATGAAACATAGCATTGAGTAGCGATATCGCGTTTTGAGAAGCATTAGAACTCTAATGCTACGATACGTAGACATCTGCAAACGCTATTTCCTAGCAAGGAAGTGTCGCATTTACATCCATTTGAAGTATAGACGAGATATACATAACATTGCACAATGAATATTATATCTTATCATGAAACATAGAAATGAGGTGCGATATGGCGATCTAAGTAGCATTAGAACTCTATTGGTTCGATACGTAGACATCTGCAAACGCTACTTCCTAACAAGGGAGTGTCGCATTTACATTCTTTTGAAAGGAATACGAGGTATACATGACACTTCACAATGAATATTATATCTTATCATGAAACATAGAATTGAGATGCGATATCTCGTTTTAAGAAGCATTAGAACTCTATCGCTTCGACACGTAGACATCTGCAAACACTATTTCCTAGCAAGGAACTGTCGCATTCACATTCGTTTGAATTGTATGCGAGGTATACATAAAACTTCGCAATGAATATTATATATTATCATGAAACATAGATATGAGATGCGATATCGCGAATTAGCAAGCTTTAGAAATCTATTGCTTAGATACGTAGACATCTGCAAACTCTATTTCCTAGCAAGGAAATGTCGCATTTACATTCATTTTAAGTGTATGCGAGGTATACATGACCCTTCGCAATGAATATTATATATTGTCATGAAACATAGAAATGAGATGCGATATCGCGATTTAAGATGCATTAGGACTCTACTGCTACGATACGTAGATATCTGCAAACGCTATTTCCTAGCAAGGAAATTTCGCACTTACATTCCACTGAAGTGAATACGAGGTATACATAACATTACACAATGAATATTATATCTTATTACGAAACATAGAAATGAAATACGACATCTCGTTTTAAGAATCATTAGTACTCTATTGCTGTGATACGTAGACATCTGCAAACAATATATCCCAGCAAGGAAGTGTCGCATTTACATTCTTGTGAAGTGAAATCGAGGTATACATGACACTTCGCAATGAATATTATATCTTATCATGGAACATAGAAGTGAGATGCGATATCGCGTTCTAAGAAGCATTAGAACCCTATTGCAACGATACGTAGACATCTGCAAACGCCATTTCCTAGCATGGACATGTCGCACTTACATTCCACTGAAGTGAATACGAGGTATACACAACATTACACAATGAATATTATATCTTATTACGAAACATAGAAATGAAATACGACATCTCGTTTTAAAAAGCATTAGTACTCTATTGCTGTGATACGTAGACATCTGCAAACGCTATTTCCTAGCAAGGAAGTGTCGCATTTACATACATCTTAAGTGTATGCGAGGTATACATGACCCATTGCAATGAATACTATATATTGTCATGAAACATAGAAATGAGATGCGATATCGCGATTTAAGAAGCATTAGAACTCTATTGCTTCGGTACGTAGAAATCTGCAAACGCTATTTCCTAGCAAGGAAGTGTCGCATTTACATCCATTTGAAGTATAGACGAGATATACGTAACACTGCACTGTCACGTCCCGAGGTGCGGTTGCGCTCGCAACGGTGGCACAAAGTCGTAACCGTTCCCGAAAATAACGCGAATTGCGTCCGGACCGGGTTCGTTGGCGTTTCGGACTCGATAAAACGGTAATTAACACTAAACTTACCTTGCGAAGGCTTGATTCCGCTGTCTGATTTCTCTTTCTAGGTACCTGGAGCGCCTTGGATCCGCAACCGGGATGGCGGCGGCGTACGGCTGGAACGGAGGTACGGGTCGTGCGGCGAAGGAAACCTCCTTCACAGGTACCAGGACTCGAACGCAGGAAATTGAATATTCTGGTGCATCACCCACGTATTCCCGAGCGAGACGACGAATAAACTCTCTCCTCCCCGCGCGTCGTGTACGCTTTGTCGGAGGTGCAAGGCTCGTCGAGAATACTTGAACTTCGGTCGAGTACGGCGCGGCTAAGCGTTGGTTCGCTCTAGCTTACCGGGATCAACCTGGGCGCAAGATATTCTGTATACGGTAGAAGTGAGGATGGAGCAACTAAGCGCTGGTTCGCTCTAGTCGTCGAGCCTCAAGACTATCGCAGATGAGATATAGAAATAGAATAATCGCGAGCGTACCCGTGGAGTAGAATTAAGGAATTGTATTTGGACTCGAATAAAGATACTTTGAATCTGGTAAAAATAAACTATATTCTATGATTTCACTATACTAAATACACTTGACTAAGTTCTAAGTTACTGACTAGCGATTACAATGAGAATTAGAAATAGTATAAAGTATCGAATGGACTCCGCTATGGGAGTATGGATAGAGACGAATGCATTAGAGCTAATTGCTCGTTGCGAATGAGCCTATTGCTCGGATCGGAAGTGCATCGTTCGGATGCTGGATTAGAACTCCTCGGTTCGGAGATGAGATACGAACTCTCCAGTTCGGAGATGAGATTGGAACTCTCCAGTTCGGAGATGAGACGCGAACTCTCCAGTTCGGAGATGAGATTGGAACTCTCCAGTTCGGAGATGAGACGCGAACTGACTCTCGGATCTCGCGTCCGCGACCTCCTCGGGTCGCGCGGCGCGCGAGTCGCTGGGCCCTCGCGGTGGGGCGGACGGTCGGAGTAGGGCGGCCGCTCGGCCCTCGTGGTGGGGCGGCCGTTCGGAGTGGGGCGCGGCCCGCGTTAAGCGTGAGCCGCGAGCGTCGAGTGTGCGCGCGAGTGCACGGAACATAACCGTGCATGAATAAAATATATACATATATTCACTTAAATCTAGGTGTGTGTTGGTGTGTATGTACATAGGTGAGTAGTGTGCTTATTCTAATCCCACATGTACGAGAAGTACGTATAGGGCTTCGTGATTGCTGGGGATTCGACCCAGTACGTGTCGGAGAGCTCCTCGCCCTCGTAATACGGGGTGAAGTCCTCCCCCTCGTGTGTGGAGATCGCGCGTGGGCGCGGCATGCTGCATCCCTCTTCCCTCTCGTACCTTTGTCTCCTTCTGTAGGGACGGCGAGTCGGCGGGTGGCCCGTGTGCAGGGGCTCCGGATACGGATGCTGGGGATGATGAGGTGGGCGTCGGAGGGTGGCAGGCGGTACGCCTGACGTTACACCACCCCCCTTGGAAAAAGAATCTCGGCCATGCCGAGATCTCTTGTCTGTTGGGTAGATTTCGGGATGCTGGATCCTTCTCTTGGTCCTGTCGGCTGGATGCTGCGGAATCTGAGGTTTTTCGCCTGGTTGATCCTGGCGATAACGTTTGGAGATTGGACCGTGACTGCGGGCTTCCTTCGGATTGCAGGCACTTTCGTCGCTTTCACTTTCAGCGTTCGTTTGAATGTCACTGCTCTCACTGACTTCATTTTCAGTTTTTCGCACTTTTCTTTCACTAGCATCCACACTCTGCATACTATGCATTCGTTTACAAATTTTGATTTTGTTCGTATGAACAATTTTATGGCGCCCTTTTACATTTAGCTTAACATTACAGTTGCCCAAAATTTCGAGGATACGGTACGGTCCAGAGTATTGTGCCTGGAACTTATGTTTGTTCGGCTCTTTTAAAAGATAGACCCATTGGCCTACCTCGAAGTTTTGGACATTGAGATTTCGGTCATAATAATATTTAGAACGGCGTTTCGCATTGTCTAGATTGGCTTTAGCCAAATCCTGAGATTTCGAGATTTTCTCCTGAAGTTGTATAAGATAGTCGCTATAAGTTTCGTTATCAGAGCTGTCCTGAAAAGGAGTGGCTGACGGCGTCCTAGCTATCCTGCCGAACACTAGTTCGTGTGGGGTGTATAATGTACCCTCGTGCACACTGGTGTTGTATGAAAACATTGCATACGGTAACCAATTCACCCAATCGTTACTCGACTCTATGTAATGCTTCAGATATTCGGCCAGGACGTGGTGAGATCGTTCAACGGACCCGTTTGTTTGTGGATGGAACGCAGTGGACTTGTATTGCTTAATACGGAATTTGATTGCTATGGCTTTAATCAAGCTATTTATAAAGTTCGAACCTTGGTCCGTGAGTATGCCTTTCGGGCATCCGAACTTACAAATGAATTCTTTTATTAAAGCTTCGGCAATGTCTACTGCGGTGGTGGTTTTGAGAGGAACTGCGACTGAGTATTTAGTGAGGAGATCTTGGATCGTGAGGATACTCGTATAACCGTCGGAAGTTTCGGGAAGAGGACCCATTACGTCCATTGAAATCTTATCGAATGCCCTGCCAGGGGTGTCGGTTAAAGTGAGAGGCTGTCTGGTCTTTACCCGGACCAGTTTCTCTGTCTGACAACTTTTACATTTGCCAATATATTCTTGTATTTGTGTTTTCATGTTTGGCCAAAAGTATTGTTGTCTGATGCGAGAATAAGTTTTATTAACCCCTTTGTGACCTCCCACAGGGGAGTCGTGGTTTTCTCTTATTATTTTCAGTCGCTCTTCGACCGAAGGGGTTTTAATGAGGCCCTGGCAGACCGTAATCTGGACAGTTGTTTCGTAAAACAGGTCTTGAAGGATTTTCTGGATTCGGGACCAGGATACGGAGTCTAGATAGGTTTGTGCGATACTAAATGTTTGTAATTGTAATTCGTTTACAACGTCGCACAAGGATCTGAATGTTTCTATTACGGTCTGGAAATTGATTGATCTGGTGGAATGTTCGATGATTGGAAGCTGGATTTGGAATTCGTTTCCGATTTGTATGACTTTGGCTTTGGTAAGGACGTGATTTTTGTTTAGGAGGAATTTTTCAGCGTTTGCTAGATCTTTGGCGCCCGTGTCATAGGGGTGCCCAGATTGCGTGACGAAGGCAACTACATTGTCTCGTCGCGTTGATAATGCGTCACGGCTGAAATTAAATAGAGGTTCGCGTCGGAAAAATTCATTTGGAGCAGGAGTATAGAAGTCGGTGCTGTCGCTGGCGACTTGCGGAGGTGGTGCTGTGTTGGTACGGAAGGACGTGCCTGGAGTCGGTAATTCAGGTTCTGATGTTACCGGAGTAGGAGGAGGCGCTAGTGTGGTATACTTTTTACGGGTTTCCGGAGGCACATCGAAGATGTCGTCCTCCGAGTTTTCTGAATACGAGAGCGGAAAAATTTGAGCGGGATTCCGCGACAATGCGTCCGCATTAAGGTTCGTTTTTCCACTTTTATAGACCATCTCGTAGTCAAATTCCGCTAACTTAAGCCTCCACCGTACGAGTCTACTTGACGGGTCCTTGACCGAATTCATCCACACTAACGGTCGATGGTCGGTAACGAGTTTGAATTGATTACCGTATATGTATGGACGAAAGTAATGGACGGCGTAGACAATCGCCAGACACTCCTTCTCGATCGTGGAGTAGTTTTTCTCCGCAGCGTTTAACAGTCGCGACGTGTACGCGATTGGCAAGTCGCGGCCTATTGGTCCTTGACTCAAGATAGCACCAATAGCTTCGGCGGACGCGTCGGTCGTTATCACGAATGGTTGTTTAAAGTTGGGGTACTGCAAGATAGGCGCTTCGCATAGGCAATCTCGGAGTTTGACGAATGAATTCTCATGCTCGTTACGCCATACAAAGGGCGCGTCCTTTTTTAACAAATTCGTTAGAGGCTTAGCAATATTGGAAAAATTTGCGATGAACCGCCTGTAGTATCCCGCGAGCCCGAGGAATTGTTTGATCTGTTTCGCGTTGCGCGGGCGCGGAAAATTTTTGACGGCGCTAATTTTCGCAGGGTCAGGTTTTACACCGTGCTCACTGATAATATGACCCAAATAGCTTACTTCTCTCCTCAAGAATTCGCACTTATCCGGCTGCAATACTAAATTAGCTTCTTTGAGCCGTTGAGTTAATTTATCGAATTTAAGTCGATGTTCTTGAAGAGAGCTAGCGTAGATAACAATGTCGTCCAAATAGACGAAAATTTCGTTCCCCTGGAGACCGGACAGGACATTGTCCATAAGTCGTTGGAACGTCGCTGGCGCATTTTTTAATCCGAATGGCATTCTTTTAAATTCATAATGCCCGTGAGGCGTCGAAAAAGCAGTTTTAGGAGCATCGGCGGGCTCCATTGGGATCTGGTGAAATCCGCTCGCGAGATCGAATGTACTAAAATACTTCGCACTCCCGAGCTGATCAAGTATCTCGGTAATGCAAGGGAGGGGATAGGCATCGGCGACAGATTTCTCATTGAGTGCGCGGTAGTCGATGACGACGCGCCATTGCTTGTTGCCCAAGGAGTCCGGTTTCTTTGGGACAACCCACAATGGCGAATTATATGGTGATTTTGACGGAGAGATGACACCATTTTGTAAAAATTTGTCGACTTGTCGTCGAATCTCCTCCTTATGAGCTGGTGGGAATCGGTATTGTTTCACATTGACGGGGCGGTCGTCGACGGTTGGAATCTTGTGCGTGGTTGCTGACGTATGCCCTAATTTATCCCCCTCAATGTGAAAAAGCTCCTGCGTGCTTTGAACGAGACGGACGACGTGCTCTCTTTCCTCTGCGTTGAGGTGGTCGAGACGGAGGAGACTAAGAATTCGATCTAGGCGAGATTTCGAAGGATTGGCGGATTTCGATGTCTGTTTTAACGGCGCCTGTTGTATATTATTTTTAACCGCCTGAGCATAGGAGATTTGTTGAACATTCGCGATTTTGCAACGCGAAGGAGGAGTTTCGAGTGTCGAATATGGTGTCTGACTCGAGAAAGAAATAGAAGTTTTCCCTTTTTGGGATGAGCCGATCGGTACGGCGGATACGTTAGATTTAGTAGATTTAGAAAAAACCGGATACAGCGACGGACTATCCTCCTCGTGGAGGGGAGTCATGATTTGCGCGGGCTCAAGTACGATTTCTGGTAACGCGATTTCGACGGCGCGGTCGGATGAATTAATTATTCGAGTTACCGCTTTGCCCCGAATTACTCTGACGAGAGCGTTTCCGAAAAATATACCCGGCGCAAGATCGATACGGGGAATTATACCTTCCGCGAGGTTCGAATTAACTACGCGGACCTTGATACCGATATTTGATCTCGGCGGAATGGAGATACGGTCTCCTGACTTCGGAGAAGCTGCTTTGTCTTGCGTTCGAAGCTTCGATTTCGTTGCTGCATCGCGTTTCAGCGGAGGCGATGATTTACGCGGCGGGCGCGGCGGCGGAGGGGGAATAGATTCCGTGCGCGGCGCTTGTTTACGTTTCGGCGATAGGAGAGGCTTTATTTTCGAGTCCGGTGACGGTTCCTCGAGTGTTTCGATATCGTCTTCGAAAGGAATTCTCTTACCATTCCATTTGATTATTTTATTTGGAAAAGAGATTTCTGCGTCCATACAGAACCCGGAGCCGAGGATCCCGCTTGGTTTAAGGGGAAAATCATCCTCGACCACATTAAAAGGGACGACGCGACCGAAAATGACAAGATTCACCGTCCCTAAGGTTGCGGTTTTGCCATCGGTTACCCCTGTTATTATTACGATCTCGGACTTATCGATTCGCGCGGATGCTTTTAGAGCCGAACGTTTTATAATATTTATTTCCGCCCCAGTGTCCACCATGAAGCGAGTTGGTGAAATTAGAAGATCGGATTTTAGAATTACGTTTGGCGTGCTAGTTTTTCCGGTTATGTTTATCGCGGCGTTTCGTCGATTTCCGCGTTGGAGTTGTTCGCGGCGAGAGGACGGACTTGGTGCGCGGCCTCGCCACCTGTCTCGCGGCGGGTGCGGAGGCCATTGTCGTTTCCCGAATTTTTATTTACCGCGTTGTTGTACTGCCTTTTTCGGCACTCGCCTATTTCGTGCCCCGGGGTCTTGCAATAGCGACAAAATTTGGGCGCGTCCCTGGCTACGATTTGTCTCGGTTGTTCGTACGCGGGGCCTCGAGTAGGAGGCGGTACGTCCCTGGATCGCAAGTATTCCTGCGGTCGGTACGGCGATGGCGGTCTGAGCCGACACTCGGTCGCGTAATGTCCGATATTATTGCATTTTCGGCAAATAATTTCGGCTGGTTTTTCGCGCGATTCTGGTCGCGCGACACGCGATCTACCTAGCCGGTTGCAATCACGTTCGTGCATTTGATAGAGCTCCCGCGCTCGAGCGAACGTTTCTCGCAATGTACCGAATGAATTTACCGTCATTTGCATCCGAATTTCTGGAATGAGACCGTCTTTAAAACATTGTAATGTGAGCGCGTCTACGTCATCGAGCGATTCCGGTGTGTCTCGTCGAGCAAGCCTTTCGCAATCAATTATAGCGGTTCTAAGATCTTTTACTCGACCGATGTAATCTAGAATGTGCTCGTTCGCGCGCATAAATATATTGGCAAGTTCACCCCGATAATGATGAGCTGATTTTACGGAGCAAAATGTGCTGCGAAGAACGTCCGTTAATTCGAGTATTGTGTAACACGGCTCGTCTTCTAGCGCGGCGTAGGCACGACCCTTGAGTTTTCCCTTAAGCAGGCGTGTGAAGGTTCGCTCGCACCCATTAGGGATAAGCTCATAAGCGCGTTTACACGCTCGGGTAAACTGAAGAATGGGAATGTTCTGACCGTCGAATGTCGGCACGGCTTCGAGGGCCTGCTTAAGCGATAGCTCGTCGTGTTGCGAACTATTTGTATTGAAATCAGAGCTCGAATTATGTGCGGAAAGCGGATTTCCCCGAGGAATATCCAGCGAAACGGTATCGTCGCGCGTTAAATCAGGCGTTCTGCGAATAGATTCTAATTCACGACGTAAAATTTCTATTTGCTGGAGCAACGCGGCATTACTCGGATCGGTCGCTTTCGTATTTTTCGCGGAAGTATTTGGTTGCGCGGTACTAGGAAGAGGCTCGGCGATAGCGTCTTGGAAGTCGAGCGTTCTGCTAGTGCGTTTTTCGCGTTCGGAATCGGCCATCGCGGCGGCTCGCTGTGTCTGCTGGCGCGTTTTTGTCGGAGTCCGGGTTGCCATATCTAGTTTCGCGGTTCCTTTCGGCGGAATTTCCGGAGGAAACGCGTGGCTATCCCACCGCTGTCACCAAAAATAACTTTCGTGTCACGTCCCGAGGTGCGGTTGCGCTCGCAACGGTGGCACAAAGTCGTAACCGTTCCCGAAAATAACGCGAATTGCGTCCGGACCGGGTTCGTTGGCGTTTCGGACTCGATAAAACGGTAATTAACACTAAACTTACCTTGCGAAGGCTTGATTCCGCTGTCTGATTTCTCTTTCTAGGTACCTGGAGCGCCTTGGATCCGCAACCGGGATGGCGGCGGCGTACGGCTGGAACGGAGGTACGGGTCGTGCGGCGAAGGAAACCTCCTTCACAGGTACCAGGACTCGAACGCAGGAAATTGAATATTCTGGTGCATCACCCACGTATTCCCGAGCGAGACGACGAATAAACTCTCTCCTCCCCGCGCGTCGTGTACGCTTTGTCGGAGGTGCAAGGCTCATCGAGAATACTTGAACCTCGGTTGAATACGGCACGGCTAAGCGTTGGTTCGCTCTAGCTTACCGGGATCGACCTGGGCGCAAGATATTCTGTACACGGTAGAAGTGAGGATGGAGCAACTAAGCGCTGGTTCGCTCTAGTCGTCGAGCCTCAAGACTATCGCAGATGAGATATAGAAATAGAATAATCGCGAGCGTACCCGTGGAGTAGAATTAAGGAATTGTATTTGGACTCGAATAAAGATACTTTGAATCTGGTAAAAATAAACTATATTCTATGATTTCACTATACTAAATACACTTGACTAAGTTCTAAGTTACTGACTAGCGATTACAATGAGAATTAGAAATAGTATAAAGTATCGAATGGACTCCGCTATGGGAGTATGGATAGAGACGAATGCATTAGAGCTAATTGCTCGTTGCGAATGAGCCTATTGCTCGGATCGGAAGTGCATCGTTCGGATGCTGGATTAGAACTCCTCGGTTCGGAGATGAGATACGAACTCTCCAGTTCGGAGATGAGATTGGAACTCTCCAGTTCGGAGATGAGACGCGAACTCTCCAGTTCGGAGATGAGATTGGAACTCTCCAGTTCGGAGATGAGACGCGAACTGACTCTCGGATCTCGCGTCCGCGACCTCCTCGGGTCGCGCGGCGCGCGAGTCGCTGGGCCCTCGCGGTGGGGCGGACGGTCGGAGTAGGGCGGCCGCTCGGCCCTCGTGGTGGGGCGGCCGTTCGGAGTGGGGCGCGGCCCGCGTTAAGCGTGAGCCGCGAGCGTCGAGTGTGCGCGCGAGTGCACGGAACATAACCGTGCATGAATAAAATATATACATATATTCACTTAAATCTAGGTGTGTGTTGGTGTGTATGTACATAGGTGAGTAGTGTGCTTATTCTAATCCCACATGTACGAGAAGTACGTATAGGGCTTCGTGATTGCTGGGGATTCGACCCAGTACGTGTCGGAGAGCTCCTCGCCCTCGTAATACGGGGTGAAGTCCTCCCCCTCGTGTGTGGAGATCGCGCGTGGGCGCGGCATGCTGCATCCCTCTTCCCTCTCGTACCTTTGTCTCCTTCTGTAGGGACGGCGAGTCGGCGGGTGGCCCGTGTGCAGGGGCTCCGGATACGGATGCTGGGGATGATGAGGTGGGCGTCGGAGGGTGGCAGGCGGTACGCCTGACGTTACAGCACAATGAATATTATATCTTATCATGAAACACAGAAATGAGATGCGATATGGCGATTTAAGAAGCATTAGAACTCTACTGCTTCGATACGTAGACATCTGCAAACGCTATTTCCAAGCAAGGAAGTGTCGCGTTTACATTCTTTTGTAGTGTAACGTCAGGCGTACCGCCTGCCACCCTCCGGCGTCCACCTCATCATCCCCAGCATCCGTATCCGGAGCCCCTGCACACGGGCCACCCGCCGACTCGCCGTCCCTACAGAAGGAGACAAAGGTACGAGAGGGAAGAGGGATGCAGCATGCCGCGCCCACGCGCGATCTCCACACACGAGGGGGAGGACTTCACCCCGTATTACGAGGGCGAGGAGCTCTCCGACACGTACTGGGTCGAATCCCCAGCAATCACGAAGCCCTATACGTACTTCTCGTACATGTGGGATTAGAATAAGCACACTACTCACCTATGTACATACACACCAACACACACCTAGATTTAAGTGAATATATGTATATATTTTATTCATGCACGGTTATGTTCCGTGCACTCGCGCGCACACTCGACGCTCGCGGCTCACGCTTAACGCGGGCCGCGCCCCACTCCGAACGGCCGCCCCACCACGAGGGCCGAGCGGCCGCCCTACTCCGACCGTCCGCCCCACCGCGAGGGCCCAGCGACTCGCGCGCCGCGCGACCCGAGGAGGTCGCGGACGCGAGATCCGAGAGTCAGTTCGTATCTCATCTCCGAACCGAGGAGTTCTAATCCAGCATCCGAACGATGCACTTCCGATCCGAGCAATAGGCTCATTCGCAACGAGCAATTAGCTCTAATGCATTCGTCTCTATCCATACTCCCATAGCGGAGTCCATTCGATACTTTATACTATTTCTAATTCTCATTGTAATCGCTAGTCAGTAACTTAGAACTTAGTCAAGTGTATTTAGTATAGTGAAATCATAGAATATAGTTTATTTTTACCAGATTCAAAGTATCTTTATTCGAGTCCAAATACAATTCCTTAATTCTACTCCACGGGTACGCTCGCGATTATTCTATTTCTATATCTCATCTGCGATAGTCTTGAGGCTCGACGACTAGAGCGAACCAGCGCTTAGTTGCTCCATCCTCACTTCTACCGTATACAGAATATCTTGCGCCCAGGTTGATCCCGGTAAGCTAGAGCGAACCAACGCTTAGCCGCGCCGTACTCGACCGAAGTTCAAGTATTCTCGACGAGCCTTGCACCTCCGACAAAGCGTACACGACGCGCGGGGAGGAGAGAGTTTATTCGTCGTCTCGCTCGGGAATACGTGGGTGATGCACCAGAATATTCAATTTCCTGCGTTCGAGTCCTGGTACCTGTGAAGGAGGTTTCCTTCGCCGCACGACCCGTACCTCCGTTCCAGCCGTACGCCGCCGCCATCCCGGTTGCGGATCCAAGGCGCTCCAGGTACCTAGAAAGAGAAATCAGACAGCGGAATCAAGCCTTCGCAAGGTAAGTTTAGTGTTAATTACCGTTTTATCGAGTCCGAAACGCCAACGAACCCGGTCCGGACGCAATTCGCGTTATTTTCGGGAACGGTTACGACTTTGTGCCACCGTTGCGAGCGCAACCGCACCTCGGGACGTGACACGAAAGTTATTTTTGGTGACAGCGGTGGGATAGCCACGCGTTTCCTCCGGAAATTCCGCCGAAAGGAACCGCGAAACTAGATATGGCAACCCGGACTCCGACAAAAACGCGCCAGCAGACACAGCGAGCCGCCGCGATGGCCGATTCCGAACGCGAAAAACGCACTAGCAGAACGCTCGACTTCCAAGACGCTATCGCCGAGCCTCTTCCTAGTACCGCGCAACCAAATACTTCCGCGAAAAATACGAAAGCGACCGATCCGAGTAATGCCGCGTTGCTCCAGCAAATAGAAATTTTACGTCGTGAATTAGAATCTATTCGCAGAACGCCTGATTTAACGCGCGACGATACCGTTTCGCTGGATATTCCTCGGGGAAATCCGCTTTCCGCACATAATTCGAGCTCTGATTTCAATACAAATAGTTCGCAACACGACGAGCTATCGCTTAAGCAGGCCCTCGAAGCCGTGCCGACATTCGACGGTCAGAACATTCCCATTCTTCAGTTTACCCGAGCGTGTAAACGCGCTTATGAGCTTATCCCTAATGGGTGCGAGCGAACCTTCACACGCCTGCTTAAGGGAAAACTCAAGGGTCGTGCCTACGCCGCGCTAGAAGACGAGCCGTGTTACACAATACTCGAATTAACGGACGTTCTTCGCAGCACATTTTGCTCCGTAAAATCAGCTCATCATTATCGGGGTGAACTTGCCAATATATTTATGCGCGCGAACGAGCACATTCTAGATTACATCGGTCGAGTAAAAGATCTTAGAACCGCTATAATTGATTGCGAAAGGCTTGCTCGACGAGACACACCGGAATCGCTCGATGACGTAGACGCGCTCACATTACAATGTTTTAAAGACGGTCTCATTCCAGAAATTCGGATGCAAATGACGGTAAATTCATTCGGTACATTGCGAGAAACGTTCGCTCGAGCGCGGGAGCTCTATCAAATGCACGAACGTGATTGCAACCGGCTAGGTAGATCGCGTGTCGCGCGACCAGAATCGCGCGAAAAACCAGCCGAAATTATTTGCCGAAAATGCAATAATATCGGACATTACGCGACCGAGTGTCGGCTCAGACCGCCATCGCCGTACCGACCGCAGGAATACTTGCGATCCAGGGACGTACCGCCTCCTACTCGAGGCCCCGCGTACGAACAACCGAGACAAATCGTAGCCAGGGACGCGCCCAAATTTTGTCGCTATTGCAAGACCCCGGGGCACGAAATAGGCGAGTGCCGAAAAAGGCAGTACAACAACGCGGTAAATAAAAATTCGGGAAACGACAATGGCCTCCGCACCCGCCGCGAGACAGGTGGCGAGGCCGCGCACCAAGTCCGTCCTCTCGCCGCGAACAACTCCAACGCGGAAATCGACGAAACGCCGCGATAAACATAACCGGAAAAACTAGCACGCCAAACGTAATTCTAAAATCCGATCTTCTAATTTCACCAACTCGCTTCATGGTGGACACTGGGGCGGAAATAAATATTATAAAACGTTCGGCTCTAAAAGCATCCGCGCGAATCGATAAGTCCGAGATCGTAATAATAACAGGGGTAACCGATGGCAAAACCGCAACCTTAGGGACGGTGAATCTTGTCATTTTCGGTCGCGTCGTCCCTTTTAATGTGGTCGAGGATGATTTTCCCCTTAAACCAAGCGGGATCCTCGGCTCCGGGTTCTGTATGGACGCAGAAATCTCTTTTCCAAATAAAATAATCAAATGGAATGGTAAGAGAATTCCTTTCGAAGACGATATCGAAACACTCGAGGAACCGTCACCGGACTCGAAAATAAAGCCTCTCCTATCGCCGAAACGTAAACAAGCGCCGCGCACGGAATCTATTCCCCCTCCGCCGCCGCGCCCGCCGCGTAAATCATCGCCTCCGCTGAAACGCGATGCAGCAACGAAATCGAAGCTTCGAACGCAAGACAAAGCAGCTTCTCCGAAGTCAGGAGACCGTATCTCCATTCCGCCGAGATCAAATATCGGTATCAAGGTCCGCGTAGTTAATTCGAACCTCGCGGAAGGTATAATTCCCCGTATCGATCTTGCGCCGGGTATATTTTTCGGAAACGCTCTCGTCAGAGTAATTCGGGGCAAAGCGGTAACTCGAATAATTAATTCATCCGACCGCGCCGTCGAAATCGCGTTACCAGAAATCGTACTTGAGCCCGCGCAAATCATGACTCCCCTCCACGAGGAGGATAGTCCGTCGCTGTATCCGGTTTTTTCTAAATCTACTAAATCTAACGTATCCGCCGTACCGATCGGCTCATCCCAAAAAGGGAAAACTTCTATTTCTTTCTCGAGTCAGACACCATATTCGACACTCGAAACTCCTCCTTCGCGTTGCAAAATCGCGAATGTTCAACAGATCTCTTATGCTCAGGCGGTTAAAAATAATATACAACAGGCGCCGTTAAAACAAACATCGAAATCCGCCAATCCTTCGAAATCTCGCCTAGACCGAATTCTTAGTCTCCTCCGTCTCGACCACCTCAACGCAGAGGAAAGAGAGCACGTCGTCCGTCTCGTTCAAAGCACGCAGGAGCTTTTTCACATTGAGGGGGATAAATTAGGACATACGTCAGCAACCACGCACAAGATTCCAACCGTCGACGACCGCCCCGTCAATGTGAAACAATACCGTTTCCCACCAGCTCATAAGGAGGAGATTCGACGACAAGTCGACAAATTTTTACAAAATGGTGTCATCTCTCCGTCAAAATCACCATATAATTCGCCATTGTGGGTTGTCCCAAAGAAACCGGACTCCTTGGGCAACAAGCAATGGCGCGTCGTCATCGACTACCGCGCACTCAATGAGAAATCTGTCGCCGATGCCTATCCCCTCCCTTGCATTACCGAGATACTTGATCAGCTCGGGAGTGCGAAGTATTTTAGTACATTCGATCTCGCGAGCGGATTTCACCAGATCCCAATGGAGCCCGCCGATGCTCCCAAAACCGCTTTTTCGACGCCTCACGGGCATTATGAATTTAAAAGAATGCCATTCGGATTAAAAAATGCGCCAGCGACGTTCCAACGACTTATGGACAATGTCCTGTCCGGTCTCCAAGGGAACGAAATTTTCGTCTATTTGGACGACATTGTTATCTACGCTAGCTCTCTTCAAGAACATCGACTTAAATTCGAGAAATTAACTCAACGGCTCAAAGAAGCTAATTTAGTATTGCAGCCGGATAAGTGCGAATTCTTGAGGAGAGAAGTAAGCTATTTGGGTCATATTATCAGTGAGCACGGTGTAAAACCTGACCCTGCGAAAATTAGCGCCGTCAAAAATTTTCCGCGCCCGCGCAACGCGAAACAGATCAAACAATTCCTCGGGCTCGCGGGGTACTACAGGCGGTTCATCGCAAATTTTTCTAACATTGCTAAGCCTCTTACAAATTTGTTAAAAAAAGACGCGCCCTTTGTATGGCGTAACGAGCAAGAGAATTCATTCGTCAAACTCCGAGATTGCCTATGCGAAGCGCCTATCTTGCAGTACCCCAACTTTAAACAACCATTCGTGATAACGACCGACGCGTCCGCCGAAGCTATTGGTGCTATCTTGAGTCAAGGACCAATAGGCCGCGACTTGCCAATCGCGTACACGTCGCGACTGTTAAACGCTGCGGAGAAAAACTACTCCACGATCGAGAAGGAGTGTCTGGCGATTGTCTACGCCGTCCATTACTTTCGTCCATACATATACGGTAATCAATTCAAACTCGTTACCGACCATCGACCGTTAGTGTGGATGAATTCGGTCAAGGACCCGTCAAGTAGACTCGTACGGTGGAGGCTTAAGTTAGCGGAATTTGACTACGAGATGGTCTATAAAAGTGGAAAAACGAACCTTAATGCGGACGCATTGTCGCGGAATCCCGCTCAAATTTTTCCGCTCTCGTATTCAGAAAACTCGGAGGACGACATCTTCGATGTGCCTCCGGAAACCCGTAAAAAGTATACCACACTAGCGCCTCCTCCTACTCCGGTAACATCAGAACCTGAATTACCGACTCCAGGCACGTCCTTCCGTACCAACACAGCACCACCTCCGCAAGTCGCCAGCGACAGCACCGACTTCTATACTCCTGCTCCAAATGAATTTTTCCGACGCGAACCTCTATTTAATTTCAGCCGTGACGCATTATCAACGCGACGAGACAATGTAGTTGTCTTCGTCACGCAATCTGGGCACCCCTATGACACGGGCGCCAAAGATCTAGCAAACGCTGAAAAATTCCTCCTAAACAAAAATCACGTCCTTACCAAAGCCAAAGTCATACAAATCGGAAACGAATTCCAAATCCAGCTTCCAATCATCGAACATTCCACCAGATCAATCAATTTCCAGACCGTAATAGAAACATTCAGATCCTTGTGCGACGTTGTAAACGAATTACAATTACAAACATTTAGTATCGCACAAACCTATCTAGACTCCGTATCCTGGTCCCGAATCCAGAAAATCCTTCAAGACCTGTTTTACGAAACAACTGTCCAGATTACGGTCTGCCAGGGCCTCATTAAAACCCCTTCGGTCGAAGAGCGACTGAAAATAATAAGAGAAAACCACGACTCCCCTGTGGGAGGTCACAAAGGGGTTAATAAAACTTATTCTCGCATCAGACAACAATACTTTTGGCCAAACATGAAAACACAAATACAAGAATATATTGGCAAATGTAAAAGTTGTCAGACAGAGAAACTGGTCCGGGTAAAGACCAGACAGCCTCTCACTTTAACCGACACCCCTGGCAGGGCATTCGATAAGATTTCAATGGACGTAATGGGTCCTCTTCCCGAAACTTCCGACGGTTATACGAGTATCCTCACGATCCAAGATCTCCTCACTAAATACTCAGTCGCAGTTCCTCTCAAAACCACCACCGCAGTAGACATTGCCGAAGCTTTAATAAAAGAATTCATTTGTAAGTTCGGATGCCCGAAAGGCATACTCACGGACCAAGGTTCGAACTTTATAAACAGCTTGATTAAAGCCATAGCAATCAAATTCCGTATTAAGCAATACAAGTCCACTGCGTTCCATCCACAGACAAACGGGTCCGTTGAACGATCTCACCACGTCCTGGCCGAATATCTGAAGCATTACATAGAGTCGAGTAACGATTGGGTGAATTGGTTACCGTATGCAATGTTTTCATACAACACCAGTGTGCACGAGGGTACATTATACACCCCACACGAACTAGTGTTCGGCAGGATAGCTAGGACGCCGTCAGCCACTCCTTTTCAGGACAGCTCTGATAACGAAACTTATAGCGACTATCTTATACAACTTCAGGAGAAAATCTCGAAATCTCAGGATTTGGCTAAAGCCAATCTAGACAATGCGAAACGCCGTTCTAAATATTATTATGACCGAAATCTCAATGTCCAAAACTTCGAGGTAGGCCAATGGGTCTATCTTTTAAAAGAGCCGAACAAACATAAGTTCCAGGCACAGTATTCTGGACCGTACCGTATCCTCGAAATTTTGGGCAATTGTAATGTTAAGCTGAATGTAAAAGGGCGCCATAAAATTGTTCATACGAACAAAATCAAAATTTGTAAACGAATGCATAGTATGCAGAGTGTGGATGCTAGTGAAAGAAAAGTGCGAAAAACTGAAAATGAAGTCAGTGAGAGCAGTGACATTCAAACGAACGCTGAAAGTGAAAGCGACGAAAGTGCCTGCAATCCGAAGGAAGCCCGCAGCCACGGTCCAAACTCCAAACGTTATCGCCAGGATCAACCAGGCGAAAAACCTCAGATTCCGCAGCATCCAGCCGACAGGACCAAGAGAAGGATCCAGCATCCCGAAATCTACCCAACAGACAAGAGATCTCGGCATGGCCGAGATTCTTTTTCCAAGGGGGGTGGTGTAACGTCAGGCGTACCGCCTGCCACCCTCCGGCGTCCACCTCATCATCCCCAGCATCCGTATCCGGAGCCCCTGCACACGGGCCACCCGCCGACTCGCCGTCCCTACAGAAGGAGACAAAGGTACGAGAGGGAAGAGGGATGCAGCATGCCGCGCCCACGCGCGATCTCCACACACGAGGGGGAGGACTTCACCCCGTATTACGAGGGCGAGGAGCTCTCCGACACGTACTGGGTCGAATCCCCAGCAATCACGAAGCCCTATACGTACTTCTCGTACATGTGGGATTAGAATAAGCACACTACTCACCTATGTACATACACACCAACACACACCTAGATTTAAGTGAATATATGTATATATTTTATTCATGCACGGTTATGTTCCGTGCACTCGCGCGCACACTCGACGCTCGCGGCTCACGCTTAACGCGGGCCGCGCCCCACTCCGAACGGCCGCCCCACCACGAGGGCCGAGCGGCCGCCCTACTCCGACCGTCCGCCCCACCGCGAGGGCCCAGCGACTCGCGCGCCGCGCGACCCGAGGAGGTCGCGGACGCGAGATCCGAGAGTCAGTTCGTATCTCATCTCCGAACCGAGGAGTTCTAATCCAGCATCCGAACGATGCACTTCCGATCCGAGCAATAGGCTCATTCGCAACGAGCAATTAGCTCTAATGCATTCGTCTCTATCCATACTCCCATAGCGGAGTCCATTCGATACTTTATACTATTTCTAATTCTCATTGTAATCGCTAGTCAGTAACTTAGAACTTAGTCAAGTGTATTTAGTATAGTGAAATCATAGAATATAGTTTATTTTTACCAGATTCAAAGTATCTTTATTCGAGTCCAAATACAATTCCTTAATTCTACTCCACGGGTACGCTCGCGATTATTCTATTTCTATATCTCATCTGCGATAGTCTTGAGGCTCGACGACTAGAGCGAACCAGCGCTTAGTTGCTCCATCCTCACTTCTACCGTATACAGAATATCTTGCGCCCAGGTTGATCCCGGTAAGCTAGAGCGAACCAACGCTTAGCCGCGCCGTACTCGACCGAAGTTCAAGTATTCTCGACGAGCCTTGCACCTCCGACAAAGCGTACACGACGCGCGGGGAGGAGAGAGTTTATTCGTCGTCTCGCTCGGGAATACGTGGGTGATGCACCAGAATATTCAATTTCCTGCGTTCGAGTCCTGGTACCTGTGAAGGAGGTTTCCTTCGCCGCACGACCCGTACCTCCGTTCCAGCCGTACGCCGCCGCCATCCCGGTTGCGGATCCAAGGCGCTCCAGGTACCTAGAAAGAGAAATCAGACAGCGGAATCAAGCCTTCGCAAGGTAAGTTTAGTGTTAATTACCGTTTTATCGAGTCCGAAACGCCAACGAACCCGGTCCGGACGCAATTCGCGTTATTTTCGGGAACGGTTACGACTTTGTGCCACCGTTGCGAGCGCAACCGCACCTCGGGACGTGACAGTAGTGAATACGAGGTATTCATAACACTGCACAATGAATATTATATCTTATCATGAAACATAGAAATGAGATGCGATATCGCGATATAAGAAGCATTAGAACTCTATTGCTTCGATACGTAGATATCTGCAAACGCTATTTCCTAGCAAGGAAATTTCGCACTTACATTCCACTGAAGTGAATACGAGGTATACATAACATTACACAATGAATATTATATCTTATTACGAAACATAGAAATGAAATACGACATCTCGTTTTAAGAATCATTAGTACTCTATTGCTGTGATACGTAGACATCTGCAAACAATATATCCCAGCAAGGAAGTGTCGCATTTACATTCTTGTGAAGTGAAGTCGAGGTATACATGACACTTCGCAATGAATATTATATCTTATCACGGAACATAGAAGTGAGATGCGATATCGCGTTCTAAGAAGCATTAGAACCCTATTGCTACGATACGTAGACATCTGCAAATGCCATTTCCTAGCATGGACATGTCGCACTTACATTCCACTGAAGTGAATACGAGGTATACATAACATTACACAATGAATATTATATCTTATTACGAAACATAGAAATGAAATACGACATCTCGTTTTAAAAAGCATTAGTACTCTATTGCTGTGATACGTAGACATCTGCAAACGCTATTTCCTAGCAAGGAAGCGTCGCATTTATATTCTTTTGAAGTGAATACGAGGTATACATAACACTCCACAATGAATATTATATATAACCATGAAGCATAGTAATAAGTAGCGATGTCGCGTTTTGAGAAGCATTAGAACTCTACTGCTTCGATACGTAGACATCTGCAAACGCTATTTCCTAGCAAGAAATTGTAGCATGTACATCCATTTGAGGTATCGACCAGATATACATAACACTGCACAATGAATAGTATATACTATCATGAAACATAGAGATGAGATGCGATATCGCGATTTAAGAAGAATTAGAACACTATTGCTTCGATACGTAGACATCTGCAAACGCTACTTCCTAGCAAGGAAGTGTCGCATTTACATTCTTTGGAAGGAATACGAGGTAAACGTGACACTTCGCAATGTATATTATATCTTATCATGAAACATAGAAATGAGATGCGATATGACGATTTAAGAAGCATTAGAAATCTATTTGCTTCGATACGTAGACATCTGCAAACGCTACCTCCTAGCAAGAAAGTGTCGCATTTACATTCTTTTGAAACGAATACGAGGTATACATAACATTCCACAATGAATATTATATCTTATCATGAAACATAGAAATGAGATGCGATATCGCGTTATGAGAAGCATTAGAACTCTAATGCCACGATACGTAGACATCTGCAGACGCTATTTCCTAGCAAGGAAGTGTCGCATTTACATCCATTTGAAGTATAAACGAGATATACATAACACTGCACAATGAATATTATATCTTATCGTGAAACATTGAAATGAGATGCGATATGGCGATTTAAGAAGCACTAGAACTCTACTGCTTCGATACGTAGATATCTGCAAACGCTATTTCCTAGCAAGGAAGTGTCGCATTTACATCCATTTGAAGTATAGACGAGATATACATAACACTCCACAATGAATATTATATCTTATCATGAAACATAGAAATGAGATGGAATATGGCGATTTAGGAAGCATTAGAACTCTATTGCTTCGATACGTAGACATCTGCAAACGCTATTTCCAAGCAAGGATGTGTCGCATTTACATTCATTTGAAGTATAGTGTCACGTCCCGAGGTGCGGTTGCGCTCGCAACGGTGGCACAAAGTCGTAACCGTTCCCGAAAATAACGCGAATTGCGTCCGGACCGGGTTCGTTGGCGTTTCGGACTCGATAAAACGGTAACTAACACTAAACTTACCTTGCGAAGGCTTGATTCCGCTGTCTGATTTCTCTTTCCAGGTACCTGGAGCGCCTTGGATCCGCAACCGGGATGGCGGCGGCGTACGGCTGGAACGGAGGTACGGGTCGTGCGGCGAAGGAAACCTCCTTCACAGGTACCAGGACTCGAACGCAGGAAATTGAATATTCTGGTGCATCACCCACGTATTCCCGAGCGAGACGACGAATAAACTCTCTCCTCCCCGCGCGTCGTGTACGCTTTGTCGGAGGTGCAAGGCTCGTCGAGAATACTTGAACTTCGGTCGAGTACGGCGCGGCTAAGCGTTGGTTCGCTCTAGCTTACCGGGATCAACCTGGGCGCAAGATATTCTGTATACGGTAGAAGTGAGGATGGAGCAACTAAGCGCTGGTTCGCTCTAGTCGTCGAGCCTCAAGACTATCGCAGATGAGATATAGAAATAGAATAATCGCGAGCGTACCCGTGGAGTAGAATTAAGGAATTGTATTTGGACTCGAATAAAGATACTTTGAATCTGGTAAAAATAAACTATATTCTATGATTTCACTATACTAAATACACTTGACTAAGTTCTAAGTTACTGACTAGCGATTACAATGAGAATTAGAAATAGTATAAAGTATCGAATGGACTCCGCTATGGGAGTATGGATAGAGACGAATGCATTAGAGCTAATTGCTCGTTGCGAATGAGCCTATTGCTCGGATCGGAAGTGCATCGTTCGGATGCTGGATTAGAACTCCTCGGTTCGGAGATGAGATACGAACTCTCCAGTTCGGAGATGAGATTGGAACTCTCCAGTTCGGAGATGAGACGCGAACTGACTCTCGGATCTCGCGTCCGCGACCTCCTCGGGTCGCGCGGCGCGCGAGTCGCTGGGCCCTCGCGGTGGGGCGGACGGTCGGAGTAGGGCGGCCGCTCGGCCCTCGTGGTGGGGCGGCCGTTCGGAGTGGGGCGCGGCCCGCGTTAAGCGTGAGCCGCGAGCGTCGAGTGTGCGCGCGAGTGCACGGAACATAACCGTGCATGAATAAAATATATACATATATTCACTTAAATCTAGGTGTGTGTTGGTGTGTATGTACATAGGTGAGTAGTGTGCTTATTCTAATCCCACATGTACGAGAAGTACGTATAGGGCTTCGTGATTGCTGGGGATTCGACCCAGTACGTGTCGGAGAGCTCCTCGCCCTCGTAATACGGGGTGAAGTCCTCCCCCTCGTGTGTGGAGATCGCGCGTGGGCGCGGCATGCTGCATCCCTCTTCCCTCTCGTACCTTTGTCTCCTTCTGTAGGGACGGCGAGTCGGCGGGTGGCCCGTGTGCAGGGCTCCGGATACGGATGCTGGGGATGATGAGGTGGACGCCGGAGGGTGGCAGGCGGTACGCCTGACGTTACACCACCCCCCTTGGAAAAAGAATCTCGGCCATGCCGAGATCTCTTGTCTGTTGGGTAGATTTCGGGATGCTGGATCCTTCTCTTGGTCCTGTCGGCTGGATGCTGCGGAATCTGAGGTTTTTCGCCTGGTTGATCCTGGCGATAACGTTTGGAGTTTGGACCGTGGCTGCGGGCTTCCTTCGGATTGCAGGCACTTTCGTCGCTTTCACTTTCAGCGTTCGTTTGAATGTCACTGCTCTCACTGACTTCATTTTCAGTTTTTCGCACTTTTCTTTCACTAGCATCCACACTCTGCATACTATGCATTCGTTTACAAATTTTGATTTTGTTCGTATGAACAATTTTATGGCGCCCTTTTACATTCAGCTTAACATTACAATTGCCCAAAATTTCGAGGATACGGTACGGTCCAGAATACTGTGCCTGGAACTTATGTTGTTCGGCTCTTTTAAAAGATAGACCCATTGGCCTACCTCGAAGTTTTGGACATTGAGATTTCGGTCATAATAATATTTAGAACGGCGTTTCGCATTGTCTAGATTGGCTTTAGCCAAATCTGAGATTTCGAGATTTTCTCCTGAAGTTGTATAAGATAGTCGCTATAAGTTTTCGTTATCAGAGCTGTCCTGAAAAGGAGTGGCTGACGGCGTCCTAGCTATCCTGCCGAACACTAGTTCGTGTGGGGTGTATAATGTACCCTCGTGCACACTGGTGTTGTATGAAAACATTGCATACGGTAACCAATTCACCCAATCGTTACTCGACTCTATGTAATGCTTCAGATATTCGGCAGGACGTGGTGAGATCGTTCAACGGACCCGTTTGTCTGTGGATGGAACGCAGTGGACTTGTATTGCTTAATACGGAATTTGATTGCTATGGCTTTAATCAAGCTATTTATAAAGTTCGAACCTTGGTCCGTGAGTATGCCTTTCGGGCATCCGAACTTACAAATGAATTCTTTTATTAAAGCTTCGGCAATGTCTACTGCGGTGGTGGTTTTGAGGGGAACTGCGACTGAGTATTTAGTGAGGAGATCTTGGATCGTGAGGATACTCGTATAACCGTCGGAAGTTTCGGGAAGAGGACCCATTACGTCCATTGAGATCTTATCGAATGCCCTGCCAGGGGTGTCGGTTAAAGTGAGAGGCTGTCTGGTCTTTACCCGGACCAGTTTCTCTGTCTGACAACTTTTACATTTGCCAATATATTCTTGTATTTGTGTTTTCATGTTTGGCCAAAAGTATTGCTGTCTGATGCGAGAATAAGTTTTATTAACCCCTTTGTGACCTCCCACAGGGGAGTCGTGGTTTTCTCTTATTATTTTCAGTCGCTCTTCGACCGAAGGGGTTTTAATGAGGCCCTGGCAGACCGTAATCTGGACAGTTGTTTCATAAAACAGGTCTTGAAGGATTTTCTGGATTCGGGACCAGGATACGGAGTCTAGATAGGTTTGTGCGATACTAAATGTTTGTAATTGTAATTCGTTTACAACGTCGCACAAGGATCTGAATGTTTCTATTACGGTCTGGAAATTGATTGATCTGGTGGAATGTTCGATGATTGGAAGCTGGATTTGGAATTCGTTTCCGATTTGTATGACTTTGGCTTTGGTAAGGACGTGATTTTTGTTTAGGAGGAATTTTTCAGCGTTTGCTAGATCTTTGGCGCCCGTGTCATAGGGGTGCCCAGATTGCGTGACGAAGACAACTACATTGTCTCGTCGCGTTGATAATGCGTCACGGCTGAAATTAAATAGAGGTTCGCGTCGGAAAAATTCATTTGGAGCAGGAGTATAGAAGTCGGTGCTGTCGCTGGCGACTTGCGGAGGTGGTGCTGTGTTGGTACGGAAGGACGTGCCTGGAGTCGGTAATTCAGGTTCTGATGTTACCGGAGTAGGAGGAGGCGCTAGTGTGGTATACTTTTTACGGGTTTCCGGAGGCACATCGAAGATGTCGTCCTCCGAGTTTTCTGAATACGAGAGCGGAAAAATTTGAGCGGGATTCCGCGACAATGCGTCCGCATTAAGGTTCGTTTTTCCACTTTTATAGACCATCTCGTAGTCAAATTCCGCTAACTTAAGCCTCCACCGTACGAGTCTACTTGACGGGTCCTTGACCGAATTCATCCACACTAACGGTCGATGGTCGGTAACGAGTTTGAATTGATTACCGTATATGTATGGACGAAAGTAATGGACGGCGTAGACAATCGCCAGACACTCCTTCTCGATCGTGGAGTAGTTTTTCTCCGCAGCGTTTAACAGTCGCGACGTGTACGCGATTGGCAAGTCGCGGCCTATTGGTCCTTGACTCAAGATAGCACCAATAGCTTCGGCGGACGCGTCGGTCGTTATCACGAATGGTTGTTTAAAGTTGGGGTACTGCAAGATAGGCGCTTCGCATAGGCAATCTCGGAGTTTGACGAATGAATTCTCATGCTCGTTACGCCATACAAAGGGCGCGTCCTTTTTTAACAAATTGGTAAGTGGCTTAGCAATATTGGAAAAATTTGCGATGAACCGCCTGTAGTATCCCGCGAGCCCGAGGAATTGTTTGATCTGTTTCGCGTTGCGCGGGCGCGGAAAGTTTTTGACGGCGCTAATTTTCGCAGGGTCAGGTTTTACACCGTGCTCACTGATAATATGACCCAAATAGCTTACTTCTCTCCTCAAGAATTCGCACTTATCCGGCTGCAATACTAAATTAGCTTCTTTGAGCCGTTGAGTTAATTTATCGAATTAAGTCGATGTTCTTGAAGAGAGCTAGCGTAGATAACAATGTCGTCCAAATAGACGAAAATTTCGTTCCCCTGGAGACCGGACAGGACATTGTCCATAAGTCGTTGGAACGTCGCTGGCGCATTTTTTAATCCGAATGGCATTCTTTTAAATTCATAATGCCCGTGAGGCGTCGAAAAAGCAGTTTTAGGAGCATCGGCGGGCTCCATTGGGATCTGGTGAAATCCGCTCGCGAGATCGAATGTACTAAAATACTTCGCACTCCCGAGCTGATCAAGTATCTCGGTAATGCAAGGGAGGGGATAGGCATCGCGACAGATTTCTCATTGAGTGCGCGGTAGTCGATGACGACGCGCCATTGCTTGTTGCCCAAGGAGTCCGGTTTCTTTGGGACAACCACAATGGCGAATTATATGGTGATTTTGACGGAGAGATGACACCATTTTGTAAAAATTTGTCGACTTGTCGTCGAATCTCCTCCTTATGAGCTGGTGGGAATCGGTATTGTTTCACATTGACGGGGCGGTCGTCGACGGTTGGAGTCTTGTGCGTGGTTGCTGACGTATGCCCTAATTTATCCCCCTCAATGTGAAAAAGCTCCTGCGTGCTTTGAACGAGACGGACGACGTGCTCTCTTTCCTCTGCGTTGAGGTGGTCGAGACGGAGGAGACTAAGAATTCGATCTAGGCGAGATTTCGAAGGATTGGCGGATTTCGATGTCTGTTTTAACGGCGCCTGTTGTATATTATTTTTAACCGCCTGAGCATAGGAGATTTGTTGAACATTCGCGATTTTGCAACGCGAAGGAGAGTTTCGAGTGTCGAATATGGTGTCTGACTCGAGAAAGAAATAGAAGTTTTCCCTTTTTGGGATGAGCCGATCGGTACGGCGGATACGTTAGATTTAGTAGATTTAGAAAAAACCGGATACAGCGACGGACTATCCTCCTCGTGGAGGGGAGTCGTGATTTGCGCGGGCTCAAGTACGATTTCTGGTAACGCGATTTCGACGGCGCGGTCGGATGAATTAATTATTCGAGTTACCGCTTTGCCCCGAATTACTCTGACGAGAGCGTTTCCGAAAAATATACCCGGCGCAAGATCGATACGGGGAATTATACCTTCCGCGAGGTTCGAATTAACTACGCGGACCTTGATACCGATATTTGATCTCGGCGGAATGGAGATACGGTCTCCTGACTTCGGAGAAGCTGCTTTGTCTTGCGTTCGAAGCTTCGATTTCGTTGCTGCATCGCGTTTCAGCGGAGGCGATGATTTACGCGGCGGGCGCGGCGGCGGAGGGGGAATAGATTCCGTGCGCGGCGCTTGTTTACGTTTCGGCGATAGGAGAGGCTTTATTTTCGAGTCCGGTGACGGTTCTCGAGTGTTTCGATATCGTCTTCGAAAGGAATTCTCTTACCATTCCATTTGATTATTTTATTTGGAAAAGAGATTTCTGCGTCCATACAGAACCCGGAGCCGAGATCCCGCTGGTTTAAGGGGAAAATCATCCTCGACCACATTAAAAGGGACGACGCGACCGAAAATGACAAGATTCACCGTCCTAAGGTTGCGGTTTTGCCATCGGTTACCCCTGTTATTATTACGATCTCGGACTTATCGATTCGCGCGGATGCTTTTAGAGCCGAACGTTTTATAATATTTATTTCCGCCCCAGTGTCCACCATGAAGCGAGTTGGTGAAATTAGAAGATCGGATTTTAGAATTACGTTTGGCGTGCTAGTTTTTCCGGTTATGTTTATCGCGGCGTTTCGTCGATTTCCGCGTTGGAGTTGTTCGCGGCGAGAGGACGGACTTGGTGCGCGGCCTCGCCACCTGTCTCGCGGCGGTGCGGAGGCCATTGTCGTTTCCCGAATTTTTATTTACCGCGTTGTTGTACTGCCTTTTTCGGCACTCGCCTATTTCGTGCCCCGGGGTCTTGCAATAGCGACAAAATTTGGGCGCGTCCCTGGCTACGATTTGTCTCGGTTGTTCGTACGCGGGGCCTCGAGTAGGAGGCGGTACGTCCCTGGATCGCAAGTATTCCTGCGGTCGGTACGGCGATGGCGGTCTGAGCCGACACTCGGTCGCGTAATGTCCGATATTATTGCATTTTCGGCAAATAATTTCGGCTGGTTTTTCGCGCGATTCTGGTCGCGCGACACGCGATCTACCTAGCCGGTTGCAATCACGTTCGTGCATTTGATAGAGCTCCCGCGCTCGAGCGAACGTTTCTCGCAATGTACCGAATGAATTTACCGTCATTTGCATCCGAATTTCTGGAATGAGACCGTCTTTAAAACATTGTAATGTGAGCGCGTCTACGTCATCGAGCGATTCCGGTGTGTCTCGTCGAGCAAGCCTTTCGCAATCAATTATAGCGGTTCTAAGATCTTTTACTCGACCGATGTAATCTAGAATGTGCTCGTTCGCGCGCATAAATATATTGGCAAGTTCACCCCGATAATGATGAGCTGATTTTACGGAGCAAAATGTGCTGCGAAGAACGTCCGTTAATTCGAGTATTGTGTAACACGGCTCGTCTTCTAGCGCGGCGTAGGCACGACCCTTGAGTTTTCCCTTAAGCAGGCGTGTGAAGGTTCGCTCGCACCCATTAGGGATAAGCTCATAAGCGCGTTTACACGCTCGGGTAAACTGAAGAATGGGAATGTTCTGACCGTCGAATGTCGGCACGGCTTCGAGGGCCTGCTTAAGCGATAGCTCGTCGTGTTGCGAACTATTTGTATTGAAATCAGAGCTCGAATTATGTGCGGAAAGCGGATTTCCCCGAGGAATATCCAGCGAAACGGTATCGTCGCGCGTTAAATCAGGCGTTCTGCGAATAGATTCTAATTCACGACGTAAAATTTCTATTTGCTGGAGCAACGCGGCATTACTCGGATCGGTCGCTTTCGTATTTTTCGCGGAAGTATTTGGTTGCGCGGTACTAGGAAGAGGCTCGGCGATAGCGTCTTGGAAGTCGAGCGTTCTGCTAGTGCGTTTTTCGCGTTCGGAATCGGCCATCGCGGCGGCTCGCTGTGTCTGCTGGCGCGTTTTTGTCGGAGTCCGGGTTGCCATATCTAGTTTCGCGGTTCCTTTCGGCGGAATTTCCGGAGGAAACGCGTGGCTATCCCACCGCTGTCACCAAAAATAACTTTCGTGTCACGTCCCGAGGTGCGGTTGCGCTCGCAACGGTGGCACAAAGTCGTAACCGTTCCCGAAAATAACGCGAATTGCGTCCGGACCGGGTTCGTTGGCGTTTCGGACTCGATAAAACGGTAACTAACACTAAACTTACCTTGCGAAGGCTTGATTCCGCTGTCTGATTTCTCTTTCCAGGTACCTGGAGCGCCTTGGATCCGCAACCGGGATGGCGGCGGCGTACGGCTGGAACGGAGGTACGGGTCGTGCGGCGAAGGAAACCTCCTTCACAGGTACCAGGACTCGAACGCAGGAAATTGAATATTCTGGTGCATCACCCACGTATTCCCGAGCGAGACGACGAATAAACTCTCTCCTCCCCGCGCGTCGTGTACGCTTTGTCGGAGGTGCAAGGCTCGTCGAGAATACTTGAACTTCGGTCGAGTACGGCGCGGCTAAGCGTTGGTTCGCTCTAGCTTACCGGGATCAACCTGGGCGCAAGATATTCTGTATACGGTAGAAGTGAGGATGGAGCAACTAAGCGCTGGTTCGCTCTAGTCGTCGAGCCTCAAGACTATCGCAGATGAGATATAGAATTAGAATAATCGCGAGCGTGCCCGTGGAGTAGAATTAAGGAATTGTATTTGGACTCGAATAAAGATACTTTGAATCTGGTAAAAATAAACTATATTCTATGATTTCACTATACTAAATACACTTGACTAAGTTCTAAGTTACTGACTAGCGATTACAATGAGAATTAGAAATAGTATAAAGTATCGAATGGACTCCGCTATGGGAGTATGGATAGAGACGAATGCATTAGAGCTAATTGCTCGTTGCGAATGAGCCTATTGCTCGGATCGGAAGTGCATCGTTCGGATGCTGGATTAGAACTCCTCGGTTCGGAGATGAGATACGAACTCTCCAGTTCGGAGATGAGATTGGAACTCTCCAGTTCGGAGATGAGACGCGAACTGACTCTCGGATCTCGCGTCCGCGACCTCCTCGGGTCGCGCGGCGCGCGAGTCGCTGGGCCCTCGCGGTGGGGCGGACGGTCGGAGTAGGGCGGCCGCTCGGCCCTCGTGGTGGGGCGGCCGTTCGGAGTGGGGCGCGGCCCGCGTTAAGCGTGAGCCGCGAGCGTCGAGTGTGCGCGCGAGTGCACGGAACATAACCGTGCATGAATAAAATATATACATATATTCACTTAAATCTAGGTGTGTGTTGGTGTGTATGTACATAGGTGAGTAGTGTGCTTATTCTAATCCCACATGTACGAGAAGTACGTATAGGGCTTCGTGATTGCTGGGGATTCGACCCAGTACGTGTCGGAGAGCTCCTCGCCCTCGTAATACGGGGTGAAGTCCTCCCCCTCGTGTGTGGAGATCGCGCGTGGGCGCGGCATGCTGCATCCCTCTTCCCTCTCGTACCTTTGTCTCCTTCTGTAGGGACGGCGAGTCGGCGGGTGGCCCGTGTGCAGGGGCTCCGGATACGGATGCTGGGGATGATGAGGTGGACGCCGGAGGGTGGCAGGCGGTACGCCTGACGTTACAATAGACGAGATACACATAACACTCCACAATGAATATTATATCTTATCATGAATCATAGAAATGAGATGTAATATGGCGATTTAAGAAGCACTAGAACTCTACTGCTTCGATACGTAGACATCTGCAAACGCTATTTCCTAGCAAGGAAGTGTCGCGTTTGCATGCTTTTAAAGAGAATACGAGGTATACATAACACTCCACAATGAATATTATATCTTATCATGAAACATAGAAATGAGATGTAATATGGCGATTTAAGAATCATTATAACTCTATTGCTTCAATACGTAGACATCTGAAAATGCTATTTCCTGGCAAGGAAGTGTCGCATTTACATTCTTTTGAAGTGAATACAAGGTATACATAACACTTCACAAAGAATTTTGTATATTATCATGAAACATAGTAATGAGTAGAGATATCGCGGTTTGAGTAGCATTAGAATTCTAATACTACGATACATAGACATCTACAAACGCTATTTCCTGGCAATGAAGTGTCGCGTTTACATTCTTTTGAAGTGAATACGAGGTATACATAACACTCCACAATGAATATTATATCTTATCATGAAACATAGAAATGTGATGCAATATGGCGATTTAAGAAGCACTAGAACTCTATTGCTTCGATACGTAGACATCTGCAAACGTTATTTCCAAGCAAGGAAGTGTCGCATTTACATTCCTTTGAAGTGAGTACGAGGTATACATAACACTTCACAAAGAATTTTATATATTATCATGAAACATAGAAATGAGAAGCGATATCGCGTTTTAAGAAGCTTTAGAACTCTATGGCCTCGATGCGGAGACATCTGCAAACGCTATTTCCTAGCAAGGAAGATTCGCATTTACATTCTTTTGAAGTGAATACGAGGTATACGTGACACTTCGTAATGAACATTATATCTAATCATGTAACATATAAGTGAGATGCGATATCGCGTCTTAAAAAGCATTAGAATCCTATTGCCTCGATGGGGAGATATCTGCAAACGCTATTTCCTAGCATGGAAGTGTCGCATTTACATTCTTTTCAAGTGAATTCGAGGTATACATGACACTTCGGAATGGATATTATATCTTATCACGAAACATACAAATGAGATGCGATATCGCGATTTAAGTAGCATTAGAACTCTATTGCTACGATACGTAGACATCTGCAAACGCTATTTCCTAGCAAGCAGTAGTCGCATTTACCTTCTTTTGAAGTGAATACGAGGTATACATGACACTTCGCAATGAATATTATATCTTATCATAAAACACGGTAGAGGGATGCGATATAGCGTTTTAGGAAGCATTAGAAATCTACGGTCTCGATGCGGAGACATCTGCAAACGCTATTTCCTAGCGAGCAGTAGTCGCATTTACGTTCTTTTGAAGTGAATACGAGGTATACATGACACTTCGCTATGAATATTATATCTTATCACGAAACATAGAAATGAGATGCGATATCGCGATTTAAGTAGCATTAGAACTCTATTGCTACGATACGTAGACATCTGAATAAGCTATTTCCTAGGAGGGAAGTGTTGCATTTACATTCGTTTGGAGATAATACGAGGTATACATGACACTTCGCAATGAATATTATATCTTATCATGAAACATAGAAGTGAGATGCGATATCGCGTTTTAAGAAGCATTAGAACTCTATTGCTACGATACGTAGACATCTGCAAACGCTATTTCCTAGCATGCAAGTGTCGCATTTACATTCATTTGAAGTGTATGCGAGGTATACATGACACTACGCAAGGAATATTATATACTATCATGAAACATAGACATGAGAAGCGCTGTCGCGTTCTGAGTAGCATTAGAGCACTAATGCTACGATACGTAGTCATCTGCAAACGCTATTTCCTTGCAAGGAAGTGTCGCATTTACATTCTTTTGAAGTGAATACGAGGTATACATAACACTTCACAATGAATATTATATCTTACCATGAAACATAGAAATGAGATGTAATATGGCGAATTAAGAAGCATTAGAACTCTATTGCTTCGATACGTAGACATCTGCAAACGCTACTTCCAAGGAAGGAAGTGTCGCATTTACATTCTCTTGAAAGGAATACGAGGTATGCATGACACTACGCAATGAATATTATATCTTATCATGAAACATAGAAATGTGAAGCAATATGGCGATTTAAGAAGCACTAGAACTCTATTGCTTCGATACGTAGACATCTACAAACGCTATTTCCAAGCAAGGAAGTGTCGCATTTGCATTCTTTTGAAGTGAGTACGAGGTATACGTAACACTTCACAAAGAATTTTATATATTATCATGAAACATAGAAATGAGAAGCGATATCGTGTTTTGAGAAGCATTAGAACTCTAGTGCCACGATACGTAGACTTCTGCAAACGCTATTTCCTAGCAAGGAAGTGTCGCATTTACATTCTTTTGAAGTGAATACGAGGTATACATAACACTCCACAATGAATATTATATCTTACCATGAAACATAGAAATGAGATGTAATATGGCGAGATAAGAAGCATTAGAACTCTATTGCTTCGATACGTAGACATGTGCAAACGCTACTTCCAAGCAAGGAAGTGTCGCATTTACATTCTTTTGAAAGGAATACGGGGTATACATGACACTTCGCAATGTATATTATATCTTATCATGAAACATAGAAATGAGATGCGATATCGTGAATTAAGTAGCATTAGAACTCTATTGCTACGATACGTAGACATCTGCAAACGCTATTTCCTAGCAAGCAATAGTCGCATTTATATTCTTTTGAAGTGAATACGAGGTATACATGACACTTCGCAATGAATACTATATCTTATCACGAAACATAGAAATGAGATGCGATATCGCGATTTAAGTAGCATTAGAACTCTATTGCTATGATACGTAGACATCTGCAAACGCTATTTCCTAGCAAGCAGTAGTCGCATTTACCTTCTTTTGAAGTGAATACGAGGTATACATGACACTTCGCAATGAATATTATATCTTATCATAAAACACGGTAGAGGGATGCGATATCGCGTTTTAGGAAGCATTAGAAATCTACGGTCTCGATGCGGAGACATCTGCAAACGCTATTTCCTAGCGAGCAGTAGTCGCATTTACGTTCTTTTGAAGTGAATACGAGGTATACATGACACTTCGCTATGAATATTATATCTTATCACGAAACATAGAAATGAGATGCGATATCGCGATTTAAGTAGCATTAGAACTCTATTGCTACGTTACGTAGACATCTGAATAAGCTATTTCCTAGGAGGGAAGTGTTGCATTTACATTCGTTTGGAGAGAATACGAGGTATACATGACACTTCGCAATGAATATTATATCTTATCATGAAACACGGAAGAGGGATGCGATACCGCGTTTTAAGAAGCATTAGAACTCTATTGCTAATATACGTAGACATCTGCAAACGCTATTTCCTAGCATGGAAGTGTCGCATTTACATTCTTTTGAAGTGAATACGAGGTATACATGACACTTCGCAATGAATATTATATCTTATCATGAAACATAGAAGTGAGATGCGATATCGCGTTTTAAGAAGCATTAGAACTCTATTGCTACGATACGTAGACATCTGCAAACGCTATTTCCTAGCATGCAAGTGTCGCATTTACATTCATTTGAAGTGTATGCGAGGTATACATGACATTACGCAAGGAATATTATATACTATCATGAAACATAGACATGAGAAACGCTGTCGCGTTCTGAGAAGCATTAGAGCACTAATGCTACGATACGTAGTCATCTGCAAACGCTATTTCCTTGCAAGGAAGTGTCGCATTTACATTCTTTTGAAGTGAATACGAGGTATACATAACACTTCACAATGAATATTATATCTTACCATGAAACATAGAAATGAGATGTAATATGGCGAATTAAGAAGCATTAGAACTCTATTGCTTCGATACGTAGACATCTGCAAACGCTACTTCCAAGGAAGGAAGTGTCGCATTTACATTCTCTTGAAAGGAATACGAGGTATGCATGACACTACGCAATGAATATTATATCTTATCATGAAACATAGAAATGTGAAGCAATATGGCGATTTAAGAAGCACTAGAACTCTATTGCTTCGATACGTAGACATCTACAAACGCTATTTCCAAGCAAGGAAGTGTCGCATTTGCATTCTTTGGAAGTGAGTACGAGGTATACGTAACACTTCACAAAGAATTTTATATATTATCATGAAACATAGAAATGAGAAGCGATATCGTGTTTTGAGAAGCATTAGAACTCTAGTGCCACGATACGTAGACATCTGCAAACGCTATTTCCTAGCAAGGAAGTGTCGCATTTACATTCTTTTGAAGTGAATACGAGGTATACATAACACTCCACAATGAATATTATATCTTACCATGAAACATAGAAATGAGATGTAATATGGTGAGTTAAGAAGCATTAGAACTCTATTGCTTCGATACGTAGACATGTGCAAACGCTACTTCCAAGCAAGGAAGTGTCGCATTTACATTCTTTTGAAAGGAATACGAGGTATACATGACACTTCGCAATGTATATTATATCTTATCATGAAACATAGAAATGAGATGTAATATGGCGATTTAAGAAGCATTAGAACACTATTGCGTCGAAACGTTGACATCTGCAAACGCTATTTCCAAGCAAGGAAGTGTTGCATTTACATTCTTTTGAAGTGAATACGAGGTATACATAACACTCCATAATGAATATTATATCTTACCATGAAACATAGAAATGAGATATAATATGGCGAATTAAGAAGCATTAGAACTCTATTGCTTCGATACGTAGACATCTGCAAACGCTACTTCCAAGCAAGGAAGTGTCGCATTTACATTCTTTTGAAAGGAATACGAGATATACATGACACTTCGCAATGAATATTATATCTTATCGTGAAACATAGAAATGAGATGTAATATGGCGATTTCAGAAGCATTAGTACACTATTGCGTCGATACGTAGATATCTGCAAACGCTACTTCCGAGCAAGGAAGTGTCGCATTTACATTCTTTTGAAAGGAATACGGGGTATACATGACACTTCGCAATGAATATTATATCTTATCATGAAACATAGAAATGAGATGTAATATGGCGAGTTAAGAAGCATTAGAACTCTATTGCTTCGATACGTAGACATGTGCAAACGCTACTTCCAAGCAAGGAAGTGTCGCATTTACATTCTTTTGAAGTGAATAGGAGTTATACATGACACTTCGCAATTAATATTATACCTTATCATGAAACATAGAAATGAGATGCGGTATCCCGTTTTAAGAAGTAATAGAACTCTATTGCTTCGGTACGGAGACATCTGCAAACGCTATTTCCTAGCAACGAAGTGTCGTATTTACATTCTTTTGAAGTGTATACGAGGTATACATGACACTTCGGAATGGATATTATATGTTATCATGTAACATAGAAGTGAGATGCGATATCGCGTTTTATGAAGCTTTAGAACCCTATTGCCTCGATGCGGAGATATCTGCAAACGCTATTTCCTAGGATGGAAGTGTCACATTTACATTCTTTTGAAGTGAATACGAGGTATACATGACACTTCGCAATGAATACTATATCTTATCACGAAACATAGATATGAGATGCGATATCGCGATTTAAGTAGCATTAGAACTCTATTGCTATGATACGTACACATCTGCAAACGCTATTTCCTAGCAAGCAGTAGTCGCATTTACCTTCTTTTGAAGTGAATACGAGGTATACATGACACTTCGCAATGAATATTATATCTTATCATAAAACACGGTAGAGGGATGCGATATCGCGTTTTAGGAATGTAACGTCAGGCGTACCGCCTGCCACCCTCCGGCGTCCACCTCATCATCCCCAGCATCCGTATCCGGAGCCCCTGCACACGGGCCACCCGCCGACTCGCCGTCCCTACAGAAGGAGACAAAGGTACGAGAGGGAAGAGGGATGCAGCATGCCGCGCCCACGCGCGATCTCCACACACGAGGGGGAGGACTTCACCCCGTATTACGAGGGCGAGGAGCTCTCCGACACGTACTGGGTCGAATCCCCAGCAATCACGAAGCCCTATACGTACTTCTCGTACATGTGGGATTAGAATAAGCACACTACTCACCTATGTACATACACACCAACACACACCTAGATTTAAGTGAATATATGTATATATTTTATTCATGCACGGTTATGTTCCGTGCACTCGCGCGCACACTCGACGCTCGCGGCTCACGCTTAACGCGGGCCGCGCCCCACTCCGAACGGCCGCCCCACCACGAGGGCCGAGCGGCCGCCCTACTCCGACCGTCCGCCCCACCGCGAGGGCCCAGCGACTCGCGCGCCGCGCGACCCGAGGAGGTCGCGGACGCGAGATCCGAGAGTCAGTTCGCGTCTCATCTCCGAACTGGAGAGTTCCAATCTCATCTCCGAACTGGAGAGTTCGCGTCTCATCTCCGAACCGGAGAGTTCCAAACTCACCTCCGAACCGGAGAGTTCGTATCTCATCTCCGAACCGAGGAGTTCTAATCCAGCATCCGAACGATGCACTTCCGATCCGAGCAATAGGCTCATTCGCAACGAGCAATTAGCTCTAATGCATTCGTCTCTATCCATACTCCCATAGCGGAGTCCATTCGATACTTTATACTATTTCTAATTCTCATTGTAATCGCTAGTCAGTAACTTAGAACTTAGTCAAGTGTATTTAGTATAGTGAAATCATAGAATATAGTTTATTTTTACCAGATTCAAAGTATCTTTATTCGAGTCCAAATACAATTCCTTAATTCTACTCCACGGGTACGCTCGCGATTATTCTATTTCTATATCTCATCTGCGATAGTCTTGAGGCTCGACGACTAGAGCGAACCAGCGCTTAGTTGCTCCATCCTCACTTCTACCGTATACAGAATATCTTGCGCCCAGGTTGATCCCGGTAAGCTAGAGCGAACCAACGCTTAGCCGCGCCGTACTCGACCGAAGTTCAAGTATTCTCGACGAGCCTTGCACCTCCGACAAAGCGTACACGACGCGCGGGGAGGAGAGAGTTTATTCGTCGTCTCGCTCGGGAATACGTGGGTGATGCACCAGAATATTCAATTTCCTGCGTTCGAGTCCTGGTACCTGTGAAGGAGGTTTCCTTCGCCGCACGACCCGTACCTCCGTTCCAGCCGTACGCCGCCGCCATCCCGGTTGCGGATCCAAGGCGCTCCAGGTACCTAGAAAGAGAAATCAGACAGCGGAATCAAGCCTTCGCAAGGTAAGTTTAGTGTTAATTACCGTTTTATCGAGTCCGAAACGCCAACGAACCCGGTCCGGACGCAATTCGCGTTATTTTCGGGAACGGTTACGACTTTGTGCCACCGTTGCGAGCGCAACCGCACCTCGGGACGTGACACGAAAGTTATTTTTGGTGACAGCGGTGGGATAGCCACGCGTTTCCTCCGGAAATTCCGCCGAAAGGAACCGCGAAACTAGATATGGCAACCCGGACTCCGACAAAAACGCGCCAGCAGACACAGCGAGCCGCCGCGATGGCCGATTCCGAACGCGAAAAACGCACTAGCAGAACGCTCGACTTCCAAGACGCTATCGCCGAGCCTCTTCCTAGTACCGCGCAACCAAATACTTCCGCGAAAAATACGAAAGCGACCGATCCGAGTAATGCCGCGTTGCTCCAGCAAATAGAAATTTTACGTCGTGAATTAGAATCTATTCGCAGAACGCCTGATTTAACGCGCGACGATACCGTTTCGCTGGATATTCCTCGGGGAAATCCGCTTTCCGCACATAATTCGAGCTCTGATTTCAATACAAATAGTTCGCAACACGACGAGCTATCGCTTAAGCAGGCCCTCGAAGCCGTGCCGACATTCGACGGTCAGAACATTCCCATTCTTCAGTTTACCCGAGCGTGTAAACGCGCTTATGAGCTTATCCCTAATGGGTGCGAGCGAACCTTCACACGCCTGCTTAAGGGAAAACTCAAGGGTCGTACCTACGCCGCGCTAGAAGACGAGCCGTGTTACACAATACTCGAATTAACGGACGTTCTTCGCAGCACATTTTGCTCCGTAAAATCAGCTCATCATTATCGGGGTGAACTTGCCAATATATTTATGCGCGCGAACGAGCACATTCTAGATTACATCGGTCGAGTAAAAGATCTTAGAACCGCTATAATTGATTGCGAAAGGCTTGCTCGACGAGACACACCGGAATCGCTCGATGACGTAGACGCGCTCACATTACAATGTTTTAAAGACGGTCTCATTCCAGAAATTCGGATGCAAATGACGGTAAATTCATTCGGTACATTGCGAGAAACGTTCGCTCGAGCGCGGGAGCTCTATCAAATGCACGAACGTGATTGCAACCGGCTAGGTAGATCGCGTGTCGCGCGACCAGAATCGCGCGAAAAACCAGCCGAAATTATTTGCCGAAAATGCAATAATATCGGACATTACGCGACCGAGTGTCGGCTCAGACCGCCATCGCCGTACCGACCGCAGGAATACTTGCGATCCAGGGACGTACCGCCTCCTACTCGAGGCCCCGCGTACGAACAACCGAGACAAATCGTAGCCAGGGACGCGCCCAAATTTTGTCGCTATTGCAAGACCCCGGGGCACGAAATAGGCGAGTGCCGAAAAAGGCAGTACAACAACGCGGTAAATAAAAATTCGGGAAACGACAATGGCCTCCGCACCCGCCGCGAGACAGGTGGCGAGGCCGCGCACCAAGTCCGTCCTCTCGCCGCGAACAACTCCAACGCGGAAATCGACGAAACGCCGCGATAAACATAACCGGAAAAACTAGCACGCCAAACGTAATTCTAAAATCCGATCTTCTAATTTCACCAACTCGCTTCATGGTGGACACTGGGGCGGAAATAAATATTATAAAACGTTCGGCTCTAAAAGCATCCGCGCGAATCGATAAGTCCGAGATCGTAATAATAACAGGGGTAACCGATGGCAAAACCGCAACCTTAGGGACGGTGAATCTTGTCATTTTCGGTCGCGTCGTCCCTTTTAATGTGGTCGAGGATGATTTTCCCCTTAAACCAAGCGGGATCCTCGGCTCCGGGTTCTGTATGGACGCAGAAATCTCTTTTCCAAATAAAATAATCAAATGGAATGGTAAGAGAATTCCTTTCGAAGACGATATCGAAGCACTCGAGGAACCGTCACCGGAGTCGAAAATAAAGCCTCTCCTATCGCCGAAACGTAAACAAGCGCCGCGCACGGAATCTATTCCCCCTCCGCCGCCGCGCCCGCCGCGTAAATCATCGCCTCCGCTGAAACGCGATGCAGCAACGAAATCGAAGCTTCGAACGCAAGACAAAGCAGCTTCTCCGAAGTCAGGAGACCGTATCTCCATTCCGCCGAGATCAAATATCGGTATCAAGGTCCGCGTAGTTAATTCGAACCTCGCGGAAGGTATAATTCCTCGTATCGATCTTGCGCCGGGCATATTTTTCGGAAACGCTCTCGTCAGAGTAATTCGGGGCAAAGCGGTAACTCGAATAATTAATTCATCCGACCGCGCCGTCGAAATCGCGTTACCAGAGATCATACTCGAGCCCGCGCAAATCATGACTCCCCTCCACGAGGAGGATAGTCCGTCGCTCTATCCGGTTTTTTCTAAATCTACTAAATCTAACGTATCCGCCGTACCGATCGGCTCATCCCAAAAAGGGAAAACTTCTATTTCTTTCTCGAATCAGACACCATATTCGACAATCGAAACTCCTCCTTCGCGTTGCAAAATCGCGAATACTCAGCAAATCTCCTATGCTCAGGCGGTTAAAAATAATGTACAACAGGCGCCGTTAAAACAAACATCGAAATCCGCCAACCTTTCGAAATCTCGCTTAGATCGAATTCTTAGTCTCCTCCGTCTCGACCACCTCAACGCAGAGGAAAGAGAGCACGTCGTCCGTCTCGTTCAAAACACGCAGGAGCTTTTTCACATTGAAGGGGATAAATTAGGGCATACGTCAGCAACCACGCACAAGATTCCAACCGTCGACGACCGCCCCGTCAATGTGAAACAATACCGTTTCCCACCAGCTCATAAGGAGGAGATTCGACGACAAGTCGACAAATTTTTACAAAATGGTGTCATCTCTCCGTCAAAATCACCATATAATTCGCCATTGTGGGTTGTCCCAAAGAAACCGGACTCCTTGGGCAACAAGCAATGGCGCGTCGTCATCGACTACCGCGCACTCAATGAGAAATCTGTCGCCGATGCCTATCCCCTCCCTTGCATTACCGAGATACTTGATCAGCTCGGGAGCGCGAAGTATTTTAGTACATTCGATCTCGCGAGCGGATTTCACCAGATCCCAATGGAGCCCGCCGATGCTCCCAAAACCGCTTTTTCGACGCCTCACGGGCATTATGAATTTAAAAGAATGCCATTCGGATTAAAAAATGCGCCAGCGACGTTCCAACGACTTATGGACAATGTCCTGTCCGGTCTCCAGGGGAACGAAATTTTCGTCTATTTGGACGACATTGTTATCTACGCTAGCTCTCTTCAAGAACATCGACTTAAATTCGATAAATTAACTCAACGGCTCAAAGAAGCTAATTTAGTATTGCAGCCGGATAAGTGCGAATTCTTGAGGAGAGAAGTAAGCTATTTGGGTCATATTATCAGTGAGCACGGTGTAAAACCTGACCCTGCGAAAATTAGCGCCGTCAAAAATTTTCCGCGCCCGCGCAACGCGAAACAGATCAAACAATTCCTCGGGCTTGCGGGATACTACAGGCGGTTCATCGCAAATTTTTCCAATATTGCTAAGCCTCTAACGAATTTGTTAAAAAAGGACGCGCCCTTTGTATGGCGTAACGAGCATGAGAATTCATTCGTCAAACTCCGAGATTGCCTATGCGAAGCGCCTATCTTGCAGTACCCCAACTTTAAACAACCATTCGTGATAACGACCGACGCGTCCGCCGAAGCTATTGGTGCTATCTTGAGTCAAGGACCAATAGGCCGCGACTTGCCAATCGCGTACACGTCGCGACTGTTAAACGCTGCGGAGAAAAACTACTCCACGATCGAGAAGGAGTGTCTGGCGATTGTCTACGCCGTCCATTACTTTCGTCCATACATATACGGTAATCAATTCAAACTCGTTACCGACCATCGACCGTTAGTGTGGATGAATTCGGTCAAGGACCCGTCAAGTAGACTCGTACGGTGGAGGCTTAAGTTAGCGGAATTTGACTACGAGATGGTCTATAAAAGTGGAAAAACGAACCTTAATGCGGACGCATTGTCGCGGAATCCCGCTCAAATTTTTCCGCTCTCGTATTCAGAAAACTCGGAGGACGACATCTTCGATGTGCCTCTGGAAACCCGTAAAAAGTATACCACACTAGCGCCTCCTCCTACTCCGGTAACATCAGAACCTGAATTACCGACTCCAGGCACGTCCTTCCGTACCAACACAGCACCACCTCCGCAAGTCGCCAGCGACAGCACCGACTTCTATACTCCTGCTCCAAATGAATTTTTCCGACGCGAACCTCTATTTAATTTCAGCCGTGACGCATTATCAACGCGACGAGACAATGTAGTTGCCTTCGTCACGCAATCTGGGCACCCCTATGACACGGGCGCCAAAGATCTAGCAAACGCTGAAAAATTCCTCCTAAACAAAAATCACGTTCTTACCAAAGCCAAAGTCATACAAATCGGAAACGAATTCCAAATCCAGCTTCCAATCATCGAACATTCCACCAGATCAATCAATTTCCAGACCGTAATAGAAACATTCAGATCCTTGTGCGACGTTGTAAACGAATTACAATTACAAACATTTAGTATCGCACAAACCTATCTAGACTCCGTATCCTGGTCCCGAATCCAGAAAATCCTTCAAGACCTGTTTTACGAAACAACTGTCCAGATTACGGTCTGCCAGGGCCTCATTAAAACCCCTTCGGTCGAAGAGCGACTGAAAATAATAAGAGAAAACCACGACTCCCCTGTGGGAGGTCACAAAGGGGTTAATAAAACTTATTCTCGCATCAGACAACAATACTTTTGGCCAAACATGAAAACACAAATACAAGAATATATTGGCAAATGTAAAAGTTGTCAGACAGAGAAACTGGTCCGGGTAAAGACCAGACAGCCTCTCACTTTAACCGACACCCCTGGCAGGGCATTCGATAAGATTTCAATGGACGTAATGGGTCCTCTTCCCGAAACTTCCGACGGTTATACGAGTATCCTCACGATCCAAGATCTCCTCACTAAATACTCAGTCGCAGTTCCTCTCAAAACCACCACCGCAGTAGACATTGCCGAAGCTTTAATAAAAGAATTCATTTGTAAATTCGGATGCCCGAAAGGCATACTCACGGACCAAGGTTCGAACTTTATAAACAGCTTGATTAAAGCCATAGCAATCAAATTCCGTATTAAGCAATACAAGTCCACTGCGTTCCATCCACAGACAAACGGGTCCGTTGAACGATCTCACCACGTCCTGGCCGAATATCTGAAGCATTACATAGAGTCGAGTAACGATTGGGTGAATTGGTTACCGTATGCAATGTTTTCATACAACACCAGTGTGCACGAGGGTACATTATACACCCCACACGAACTAGTGTTCGGCAGGATAGCTAGGACGCCGTCAGCCACTCCTTTTCAGGACAGCTCTGATAACGAAACTTATAGCGACTATCTTATACAACTTCAGGAGAAAATCTCGAAATCTCAGGATTTGGCTAAAGCCAATCTAGACAATGCGAAACGCCGTTCTAAATATTATTATGACCGAAATCTCAATGTCCAAAACTTCGAGGTAGGCCAATGGGTCTATCTTTTAAAAGAGCCGAACAAACATAAGTTCCAGGCACAATACTCTGGACCGTACCGTATCCTCGAAATTTTGGGCAACTGTAATGTTAAGCTAAATGTAAAAGGGCGCCATAAAATTGTTCATACGAACAAAATCAAAATTTGTAAACGAATGCATAGTATGCAGAGTGTGGATGCTAGTGAAAGAAAAGTGCGAAAAACTGAAAATGAAGTCAGTGAGAGCAGTGACATTCAAACGAACGCTGAAAGTGAAAGCGACGAAAGTGCCTGCAATCCGAAGGAAGCCCGCAGTCACGGTCCAATCTCCAAACGTTATCGCCAGGATCAACCAGGCGAAAAACCTCAGATTCCGCAGCATCCAGCCGACAGGACCAAGAGAAGGATCCAGCATCCCGAAATCTACCCAACAGACAAGAGATCTCGGCATGGCCGAGATTCTTTTTCCAAGGGGGGTGGTGTAACGTCAGGCGTACCGCCTGCCACCCTCCGGCGTCCACCTCATCATCCCCAGCATCCGTATCCGGAGCCCCTGCACACGGGCCACCCGCCGACTCGCCGTCCCTACAGAAGGAGACAAAGGTACGAGAGGGAAGAGGGATGCAGCATGCCGCGCCCACGCGCGATCTCCACACACGAGGGGGAGGACTTCACCCCGTATTACGAGGGCGAGGAGCTCTCCGACACGTACTGGGTCGAATCCCCAGCAATCACGAAGCCCTATACGTACTTCTCGTACATGTGGGATTAGAATAAGCACACTACTCACCTATGTACATACACACCAACACACACCTAGATTTAAGTGAATATATGTATATATTTTATTCATGCACGGTTATGTTCCGTGCACTCGCGCGCACACTCGACGCTCGCGGCTCACGCTTAACGCGGGCCGCGCCCCACTCCGAACGGCCGCCCCACCACGAGGGCCGAGCGGCCGCCCTACTCCGACCGTCCGCCCCACCGCGAGGGCCCAGCGACTCGCGCGCCGCGCGACCCGAGGAGGTCGCGGACGCGAGATCCGAGAGTCAGTTCGCGTCTCATCTCCGAACTGGAGAGTTCCAATCTCATCTCCGAACTGGAGAGTTCGCGTCTCATCTCCGAACCGGAGAGTTCCAAACTCACCTCCGAACCGGAGAGTTCGTATCTCATCTCCGAACCGAGGAGTTCTAATCCAGCATCCGAACGATGCACTTCCGATCCGAGCAATAGGCTCATTCGCAACGAGCAATTAGCTCTAATGCATTCGTCTCTATCCATACTCCCATAGCGGAGTCCGTTCGATACTTTATACTATTTCTAATTCTCATTGTAATCGCTAGTCAGTAACTTAGAATTTAGTCAAGTGTATCTAGTATAGTGAAATCATAGAATATAGTTTATTTTTACCAGATTCAAAGTATCTTTATTCGAGTTCAAATACAATTCCTTAATTCTAATCCACGGGTACGCTCGCGATTATTCTAATTCTATATCTCATCTACGATAGTCTTGAGGCTCGACGACTAGAGCGAACCAGCGCTTAGTTGCTCCATCCTCACTTCTACCGTGTACAGAATATCTTGCGCCCAGGTCGATCCCGGTAAGCTAGAGCGAACCAACGCTTAGCCGTGCCGTATTCAACCGAGGTTCAAGTATTCTCGATGAGCCTTGCACCTCCGACAAAGCGTACACGACGCGCGGGGAGGAGAGAGTTCATTCGTCGTCTCGCTCGGGAATACGTGGGTGATGCACCAGAATATTCAACTTCCTACGTTCGAGTCCTGGTTCCTGTGAAGGAGGTTTCCTTCGCCGCACGACCCGTACGAGTCGCCAATCGTCAGGGCCAAACGCCGATACCTGCCAGCCGGAGTCAACCCGCCTGGACGCTTATTCCCGTAGACGTACCTCCGTTCCAGCCGTACGCCGCCGCCATCCCGGTTGCGGATCCAAGGCGCTCCAGGTACCTGGAAAGAGAAATCAGACAGCGGAATCAAGCCTTCGCAAGGTAAGTTTAGTGTTAGTTACCGTTTTATCGAGTCCGAAACGCCAACGAACCCGGTCCGGACGCAATTCGCGTTATTTTCGGGAACGGTTACGACTTTGTGCCACCGTTGCGAGCGCAACCGCACCTCGGGACGTGACAATGAATATTATAACTTATCGCGAAACATAGAAATGAGATGCGATATCGCGATCTAAGAAGCATTAGAACGCTATTGCTACGATACGTAGACATCTGCAAACGCTATTTCCTAGTAATTAATAGTCGCATTTACATTCTTTTGAAGTGAATACGAGGTATACATGACACTTCGCAATGAATATTATATCTTATCAGGAAACATAGAAATGAGATGCGATATCGCGTTTTGAGGAGCATTAGAACTCTATTGCTATGATACGTTGGCATCTGCAAACGCTATTTCCTAGCAAGGAATAGTCGCATTTACATTCTTTTGAAGTGAATACGAGGTATTGTAACGTCAGGCGTACCGCCTGCCACCCTCCGGCGTCCACCTCATCATCCCCAGCATCCGTATCCGGAGCCCCTGCACACGGGCCACCCGCCGACTCGCCGTCCCTACAGAAGGAGACAAAGGTACGAGAGGGAAGAGGGATGCAGCATGCCGCGCCCACGCGCGATCTCCACACACGAGGGGGAGGACTTCACCCCGTATTACGAGGGCGAGGAGCTCTCCGACACGTACTGGGTCGAATCCCCAGCAATCACGAAGCCCTATACGTACTTCTCGTACATGTGGGATTAGAATAAGCACACTACTCACCTATGTACATACACACCAACACACACCTAGATTTAAGTGAATATATGTATATATTTTATTCATGCACGGTTATGTCCCGTGCACTCGCGCGCACACTCGACGCTCGCGGCTCACGCTTAACGCGGGCCGCGCCCCACTCCGAACGGCCGCCCCACCACGAGGGCCGAGCGGCCGCCCTACTCCGACCGTCCGCCCCACCGCGAGGGCCCAGCGACTCGCGCGCCGCGCGACCCGAGGAGGTCGCGGACGCGAGATCCGAGAGTCAGTTCATATCTCATCTCCGAACCGAGGAGTTCTAATCCAGCATCCGAACGATGCACTTCCGATCCGAGCAATAGGCTCATTCGCAACGAGCAATTAGCTCTAATGCATTCGTCTCTATCCATACTCCCATAGCGGAGTCCGTTCGATACTTTATACTATTTCTAATTCTCATTGTAATCGCTAGTCAGTAACTTAGAATTTAGTCAAGTGTATCTAGTATAGTGAAATCATAGAATATAGTTTATTTTTACCAGATTCAAAGTATCTTTATTCGAGTTCAAATACAATTCCTTAATTCTAATCCACGGGTACGCTCGCGATTATTCTAATTCTATATCTCATCTACGATAGTCTTGAGGCTCGACGACTAGAGCGAACCAGCGCTTAGTTGCTCCATCCTCACTTCTACCGTGTACAGAATATCTTGCGCCCAGGTCGATCCCGGTAAGCTAGAGCGAACCAACGCTTAGCCGTGCCGTATTCAACCGAGGTTCAAGTATTCTCGATGAGCCTTGCACCTCCGACAAAGCGTACACGACGCGCGGGGAGGAGAGAGTTCATTCGTCGTCTCGCTCGGGAATACGTGGGTGATGCACCAGAATATTCAACTTCCTACGTTCGAGTCCTGGTTCCTGTGAAGGAGGTTTCCTTCGCCGCACGACCCGTACGAGTCGCCAATCGTCAGGGCCAAACGCCGATACCTGCCAGCCGGAGTCAACCCGCCTGGACGCTTATTCCCGTAGACGTACCTCCGTTCCAGCCGTACGCCGCCGCCATCCCGGTTGCGGATCCAAGGCGCTCCAGGTACCTGGAAAGAGAAATCAGACAGCGGAATCAAGCCTTCGCAAGGTAAGTTTAGTGTTAGTTACCGTTTTATCGAGTCCGAAACGCCAACGAACCCGGTCCGGACGCAATTCGCGTTATTTTCGGGAACGGTTACGACTTTGTGCCACCGTTGCGAGCGCAACCGCACCTCGGGACGTGACACGAAAGTTATTTTTGGTGACAGCGGTGGGATAGCCACGCGTTTCCTCCGGAAATTCCGCCGAAAGGAACCGCGAAACTAGATATGGCAACCCGGACTCCGACAAAAACGCGCCAGCAGACACAGCGAGCCGCCGCGATGGCCGATTCCGAACGCGAAAAACGCACTAGCAGAACGCTTGATTTCCAAGACGCTATCGCCGAGCCTCTTCCTAGTACCGCGCAACCAAATACTTCCGCGAAAAATACGAAAGCGACCGATCCGAGTAATGCCGCGTTGCTCCAGCAAATAGAAATTTTACGTCGTGAATTAGAATCTATTCGCAGAACGCCTGATTTAACGCGCGACGATACCGTTTCGCTGGATATTCCTCGGGGAAATCCGCTTTCCGCACATAATTCGAGCTCTGATTTCAATACAAATAGTTCGCAACACGACGAGCTATCGCTTAAGCAGGCCCTCGAAGCCGTGCCGACATTCGACGGTCAGAACATTCCCATTCTTCAGTTTACCCGAGCGTGTAAACGCGCTTATGAGCTTATCCCTAATGGGTGCGAGCGAACCTTCACACGCCTGCTTAAGGGAAAACTCAAGGGTCGTGCCTACGCCGCGCTAGAAGACGAGCCGTGTTACACAATACTCGAATTAACGGACGTTCTTCGCAGCACATTTTGCTCCGTAAAATCAGCTCATCATTATCGGGGTGAACTTGCCAATATATTTATGCGCGCGAACGAGCACATTCTAGATTACATCGGTCGAGTAAAAGATCTTAGAACCGCTATAATTGATTGCGAAAGGCTTGCTCGACGAGACACACCGGAATCGCTCGATGACGTAGACGCGCTCACATTACAATGTTTTAAAGACGGTCTCATTCCGGAAATTCGAATGCAAATGACTATAAGTTCATTCGGTACATTGCGAGAAACGTTCGCTCGAGCGCGGGAGCTCTATCAAATGCACGAACGTGATTGCAACCGGCTAGGTAGATCGCGTGTCGCGCGACCAGAATCGCGCGAAAAACCAGCCGAAATTATTTGCCGAAAATGCAATAATATCGGACATTACGCGACCGAGTGTCGGCTCAGACCGCCATCGCCGTACCGACCGCAGGAATACTTGCGATCCAGGGACGTACCGCCTCCTACTCGAGGCCCCGCGTACGAACAACCGAGACAAATCGTAGCCAGGGACGCGCCCAAATTTTGTCGCTATTGCAAGACCCCGGGGCACGAAATAGGCGAGTGCCGAAAAAGGCAGTACAACAACGCGGTAAATAAAAATTCGGGAAACGACAATGGCCTCCGCACCCGCCGCGAGACAGGTGGCGAGGCCGCGCACCAAGTCCGTCCTCTCGCCGCGAACAACTCCAACGCGGAAATCGACGAAACGCCGCGATAAACATAACCGGAAAAACTAGCACGCCAAACGTAATTCTAAAATCCGATCTTCTAATTTCACCAACTCGCTTCATGGTGGACACCGGGGCGGAAATAAATATTATAAAACGTTCGGCTCTAAAAGCATCCGCGCGAATCGATAAGTCCGAGATCGTAATAATAACAGGGGTAACCGATGGCAAAACCGCAACCTTAGGGACGGTGAATCTTGTCATTTTCGGTCGCGTCGTCCCTTTTAATGTGGTCGAGGATGATTTTCCCCTTAAACCAAGCGGGATCCTCGGCTCCGGGTTCTGTATGGACGCAGAAATCTCTTTTCCAAATAAAATAATCAAATGGAATGGTAAGAGAATTCCTTTCGAAGACGATATCGAAACACTCGAGGAACCGTCACCGGACTCGAAAATAAAGCCTCTCCTATCGCCGAAACGTAAACAAGCGCCGCGCACGGAATCTATTCCCCCTCCGCCGCCGCGCCCGCCGCGTAAATCATCGCCTCCGCTGAAACGCGATGCAGCAACGAAATCGAAGCTTCGAACGCAAGACAAAGCAGCTTCTCCGAAGTCAGGAGACCGTATCTCCATTCCGCCGAGATCAAATATCGGTATCAAGGTCCGCGTAGTTAATTCGAACCTCGCGGAAGGTATAATTCCCCGTATCGATCTTGCGCCGGGTATATTTTTCGGAAACGCTCTCGTCAGAGTAATTCGGGGCAAAGCGGTAACTCGAATAATTAATTCATCCGACCGCGCCGTCGAAATCGCGTTACCAGAAATCGTACTTGAGCCCGCGCAAATCATGACTCCCCTCCACGAGGAGGATAGTCCGTCGCTGTATCCGGTTTTTTCTAAATCTACTAAATCTAACGTATCCGCCGTACCGATCGGCTCATCCCAAAAAGGGAAAACTTCTATTTCTTTCTCGAGTCAGACACCATATTCGACACTCGAAACTCCTCCTTCGCGTTGCAAAATCGCGAATGTTCAACAAATCTCCTATGCTCAGGCGGTTAAAAATAATATACAACAGGCGCCGTTAAAACAGACATCGAAATCCGCCAATCCTTCGAAATCTCGCCTAGATCGAATTCTTAGTCTCCTCCGTCTCGACCACCTCAACGCAGAGGAAAGAGAGCACGTCGTCCGTCTCGTTCAAAGCACGCAGGAGCTTTTTCACATTGAGGGGGATAAATTAGGGCATACGTCAGCAACCACGCACAAGATTCCAACCGTCGACGACCGCCCCGTCAATGTGAAACAATACCGATTCCCACCAGCTCATAAGGAGGAGATTCGACGACAAGTCGACAAATTTTTACAAAATGGTGTCATCTCTCCGTCAAAATCACCATATAATTCGCCATTGTGGGTTGTCCCAAAGAAACCGGACTCCTTGGGCAACAAGCAATGGCGCGTCGTCATCGACTACCGCGCACTCAATGAGAAATCTGTCGCCGATGCCTATCCCCTCCCTTGCATTACCGAGATACTTGATCAGCTCGGGAGTGCGAAGTATTTTAGTACATTCGATCTCGCGAGCGGATTTCACCAGATCCCAATGGAGCCCGCCGATGCTCCTAAAACTGCTTTTTCGACGCCTCACGGGCATTATGAATTTAAAAGAATGCCATTCGGATTAAAAAATGCGCCAGCGACGTTCCAACGACTTATGGACAATGTCCTGTCCGGTCTCCAGGGGAACGAAATTTTCGTCTATTTGGACGACATTGTTATCTACGCTAGCTCTCTTCAAGAACATCGACTTAAATTCGATAAATTAACTCAACGGCTCAAAGAAGCTAATTTAGTATTGCAGCCGGATAAGTGCGAATTCTTGAGGAGAGAAGTAAGCTATTTGGGTCATATTATCAGTGAGCACGGTGTAAAACCTGACCCTGCGAAAATTAGCGCCGTCAAAAATTTTCCGCGCCCGCGCAACGCGAAACAGATCAAACAATTCCTCGGGCTCGCGGGATACTACAGGCGGTTCATCGCAAATTTTTCCAATATTGCTAAGCCTCTAACGAATTTGTTAAAAAAGGACGCGCCCTTTGTATGGCGTAACGAGCATGAGAATTCATTCGTCAAACTCCGAGATTGCCTATGCGAAGCGCCTATCTTGCAGTACCCCAACTTTAAACAACCATTCGTGATAACGACCGACGCGTCCGCCGAAGCTATTGGTGCTATCTTGAGTCAAGGACCAATAGGCCGCGACTTGCCAATCGCGTACACGTCGCGACTGTTAAACGCTGCGGAGAAAAACTACTCCACGATCGAGAAGGAGTGTCTGGCGATTGTCTACGCCGTCCATTACTTTCGTCCATACATATACGGTAATCAATTCAAACTCGTTACCGACCATCGACCGTTAGTGTGGATGAATTCGGTCAAGGACCCGTCAAGTAGACTCGTACGGTGGAGGCTTAAGTTAGCGGAATTTGACTACGAGATGGTCTATAAAAGTGGAAAAACGAACCTTAATGCGGACGCATTGTCGCGGAATCCCGCTCAAATTTTTCCGCTCTCGTATTCAGAAAACTCGGAGGACGACATCTTCGATGTGCCTCCGGAAACCCGTAAAAAGTATACCACACTAGCGCCTCCTCCTACTCCGGTAACATCAGAACCTGAATTACCGACTCCAGGCACGTCCTTCCGTACCAACACAGCACCACCTCCGCAAGTCGCCAGCGACAGCACCGACTTCTATACTCCTGCTCCAAATGAATTTTTCCGACGCGAACCTCTATTTAATTTCAGCCGTGACGCATTATCAACGCGACGAGACAATGTAGTTGCCTTCGTCACGCAATCTGGGCACCCCTATGACACGGGCGCCAAAGATCTAGCAAACGCTGAAAAATTCCTCCTAAACAAAAATCACGTCCTTACCAAAGCCAAAGTCATACAAATCGGAAACGAATTCCAAATCCAGCTTCCAATCATCGAACATTCCACCAGATCAATCAATTTCCAGACCGTAATAGAAACATTCAGATCCTTGTGCGACGTTGTAAACGAATTACAATTACAAACATTTAGTATCGCACAAACCTATCTAGACTCCGTATCCTGGTCCCGAATCCAGAAAATCCTTCAAGACCTGTTTTACGAAACAACTGTCCAGATTACGGTCTGCCAGGGCCTCATTAAAACCCCTTCGGTCGAAGAGCGACTGAAAATAATAAGAGAAAACCACGACTCCCCTGTGGGAGGTCACAAAGGGGTTAATAAAACTTATTCTCGCATCAGACAACAATACTTTTGGCCAAACATGAAAACACAAATACAAGAATATATTGGCAAATGTAAAAGTTGTCAGACAGAGAAACTGGTCCGGGTAAAGACCAGACAGCCTCTCACTTTAACCGACACCCCTGGCAGGGCATTCGATAAGATTTCAATGGACGTAATGGGTCCTCTTCCCGAAACTTCCGACGGTTATACGAGTATCCTCACGATCCAAGATCTCCTCACTAAATACTCAGTCGCAGTTCCTCTCAAAACCACCACCGCAGTAGACATTGCCGAAGCTTTAATAAAAGAATTCATTTGTAAGTTCGGATGCCCGAAAGGCATACTCACGGACCAAGGTTCGAACTTTATAAACAGCTTGATTAAAGCCATAGCAATCAAATTCCGTATTAAGCAATACAAGTCCACTGCGTTCCATCCACAGACAAACGGGTCCGTTGAACGATCTCACCACGTCCTGGCCGAATATCTGAAGCATTACATAGAGTCGAGTAACGATTGGGTGAATTGGTTACCGTATGCAATGTTTTCATACAACACCAGTGTGCACGAGGGTACATTATACACCCCACACGAACTAGTGTTCGGCAGGATAGCTAGGACGCCGTCAGCCACTCCTTTTCAGGACAGCTCTGATAACGAAACTTATAGCGACTATCTTATACAACTTCAGGAGAAAATCTCGAAATCTCAGGATTTGGCTAAAGCCAATCTAGACAATGCGAAACGCCGTTCTAAATATTATTATGACCGAAATCTCAATGTCCAAAACTTCGAGGTAGGCCAATGGGTCTATCTTTTAAAAGAGCCGAACAAACATAAGTTCCAGGCACAGTATTCTGGACCGTACCGTATCCTCGAAATTTTGGGCAATTGTAATGTTAAGCTGAATGTAAAAGGGCGCCATAAAATTGTTCATACGAACAAAATCAAAATTTGTAAACGAATGCATAGTATGCAGAGTGTGGATGCTAGTGAAAGAAAAGTGCGAAAAACTGAAAATGAAGTCAGTGAGAGCAGTGACATTCAAACGAACGCTGAAAGTGAAAGCGACGAAAGTGCCTGCAATCCGAAGGAAGCCCGCAGCCACGGTCCAAACTCCAAACGTTATCGCCAGGATCAACCAGGCGAAAAACCTCAGATTCCGCAGCATCCAGCCGACAGGACCAAGAGAAGGATCCAGCATCCCGAAATCTACCCAACAGACAAGAGATCTCGGCATGGCCGAGATTCTTTTTCCAAGGGGGGTGGTGTAACGTCAGGCGTACCGCCTGCCACCCTCCGGCGTCCACCTCATCATCCCCAGCATCCGTATCCGGAGCCCCTGCACACGGGCCACCCGCCGACTCGCCGTCCCTACAGAAGGAGACAAAGGTACGAGAGGGAAGAGGGATGCAGCATGCCGCGCCCACGCGCGATCTCCACACACGAGGGGGAGGACTTCACCCCGTATTACGAGGGCGAGGAGCTCTCCGACACGTACTGGGTCGAATCCCCAGCAATCACGAAGCCCTATACGTACTTCTCGTACATGTGGGATTAGAATAAGCACACTACTCACCTATGTACATACACACCAACACACACCTAGATTTAAGTGAATATATGTATATATTTTATTCATGCACGGTTATGTCCCGTGCACTCGCGCGCACACTCGACGCTCGCGGCTCACGCTTAACGCGGGCCGCGCCCCACTCCGAACGGCCGCCCCACCACGAGGGCCGAGCGGCCGCCCTACTCCGACCGTCCGCCCCACCGCGAGGGCCCAGCGACTCGCGCGCCGCGCGACCCGAGGAGGTCGCGGACGCGAGATCCGAGAGTCAGTTCATATCTCATCTCCGAACCGAGGAGTTCTAATCCAGCATCCGAACGATGCACTTCCGATCCGAGCAATAGGCTCATTCGCAACGAGCAATTAGCTCTAATGCATTCGTCTCTATCCATACTCCCATAGCGGAGTCCGTTCGATACTTTATACTATTTCTAATTCTCATTGTAATCGCTAGTCAGTAACTTAGAATTTAGTCAAGTGTATCTAGTATAGTGAAATCATAGAATATAGTTTATTTTTACCAGATTCAAAGTATCTTTATTCGAGTTCAAATACAATTCCTTAATTCTAATCCACGGGTACGCTCGCGATTATTCTAATTCTATATCTCATCTACGATAGTCTTGAGGCTCGACGACTAGAGCGAACCAGCGCTTAGTTGCTCCATCCTCACTTCTACCGTGTACAGAATATCTTGCGCCCAGGTCGATCCCGGTAAGCTAGAGCGAACCAACGCTTAGCCGTGCCGTATTCAACCGAGGTTCAAGTATTCTCGATGAGCCTTGCACCTCCGACAAAGCGTACACGACGCGCGGGGAGGAGAGAGTTCATTCGTCGTCTCGCTCGGGAATACGTGGGTGATGCACCAGAATATTCAACTTCCTACGTTCGAGTCCTGGTTCCTGTGAAGGAGGTTTCCTTCGCCGCACGACCCGTACGAGTCGCCAATCGTCAGGGCCAAACGCCGATACCTGCCAGCCGGAGTCAACCCGCCTGGACGCTTATTCCCGTAGACGTACCTCCGTTCCAGCCGTACGCCGCCGCCATCCCGGTTGCGGATCCAAGGCGCTCCAGGTACCTGGAAAGAGAAATCAGACAGCGGAATCAAGCCTTCGCAAGGTAAGTTTAGTGTTAGTTACCGTTTTATCGAGTCCGAAACGCCAACGAACCCGGTCCGGACGCAATTCGCGTTATTTTCGGGAACGGTTACGACTTTGTGCCACCGTTGCGAGCGCAACCGCACCTCGGGACGTGACAGTATACATGACACTTCGCAATGAAAATTTTATCTTATCTCGAAACATAGAAGTGAGATGCGATATCGCGTTTTGAGGAGCATTAGAACTCTATTGCTATGATACGTTGGCATCTGCAAACGCTATTTCCTAGCAAGGAAGTTTCGCATTTACATTCTTTTGAAGTGAATACGAGGTATACATGACACTTCGCAATGAATATTATATCTTATCACGAAACATAGAAATGAAATGCTGTAACGTCAGGCGTACCGCCTGCCACCCTCCGGCGTCCACCTCATCATCCCCAGCATCCGTATCCGGAGCCCCTGCACACGGGCCACCCGCCGACTCGCCGTCCCTACAGAAGGAGACAAAGGTACGAGAGGGAAGAGGGATGCAGCATGCCGCGCCCACGCGCGATCTCCACACACGAGGGGGAGGACTTCACCCCGTATTACGAGGGCGAGGAGCTCTCCGACACGTACTGGGTCGAATCCCCAGCAATCACGAAGCCCTATACGTACTTCTCGTACATGTGGGATTAGAATAAGCACACTACTCACCTATGTACATACACACCAACACACACCTAGATTTAAGTGAATATATGTATATATTTTATTCATGCACGGTTATGTTCCGTGCACTCGCGCGCACACTCGACGCTCGCGGCTCACGCTTAACGCGGGCCGCGCCCCACTCCGAACGGCCGCCCCACCACGAGGGCCGAGCGGCCGCCCTACTCCGACCGTCCGCCCCACCGCGAGGGCCCAGCGACTCGCGCGCCGCGCGACCCGAGGAGGTCGCGGACGCGAGATCCGAGAGTCAGTTGCTAACTCATCTCCGAACCGAGGAGTTCTAATCCAGCATCCGAACGATGCACTTCCGATCCGAGCAATAGGCTCATTCGCAACGAGCAATTAGCTCTAATGCATTCGTCTCTATCCATACTCCCATAGCGGAGTCCATTCGATACTTTATACTATTTCTAATTCTCATTGTAATCGCTAGCCAGTAACTTAGAATTTAGTCAAGTGTATCTAGTATAGTGAAATCATAGAATATAGTTTATTTTTACCAGATTCAAAGTATCTTTATTCAAGTTCAAATACAATTCCTTAATTCTACTCCACGGGTACGCTCGCGATTATTCTATTTCTATATCTCATCTGCGATAGTCTTGAGGCTCGACGACTAGAGCGAACCAGCGCTTAGTTGCTCCATCCTCACTTCTACCGTGTACAGAATATCTTGCGCCCAGGTTGATCCCGGTAAGCTAGAGCGAACCAACGCTTAGCCGCGCCGTACTCGACCGAAGTTCAAGTATTCTCGACGAGCCTTGCACCTCCGACAAAGCGTACACGACGCGCGGGGAGGAGAGAGTTTATTCGTCGTCTCGCTCGGGAATACGTGGGTGATGCACCAGAATATTCAATTTCCTACGTTCGAGCCCTGGTTCCTGTGAAGGAGGTTTCCTTCGCCGCACGACCCGTACCTCCGTTCCAGCCGTACGCCGCCGCCATCCCGGTTGCGGATCCAAGGCGCTCCAGGTACCTGGAAAGAGAAATCAGACAGCGGAATCAAGCCTTCGCAAGGTAAGTTTCGTGTTAATTACCGTTTTATCGAGTCCGAAACGCCAACGAACCCGGTCCGGACGCAATTCGCGTTATTTTCGGGAACGGTTACGACTTTGTGCCACCGTTGCGAGCGCAACCGCACCTCGGGACGTGACACGAAAGTTATTTTTGGTGACAGCGGTGGGATAGCCACGCGTTTCCTCCGGAAATTCCGCCGAAAGGAACCGCGAAACTAGATATGGCAACCCGGACTCCGACAAAAACGCGCCAGCAGACACAGCGAGCCGCCGCGATGGCCGATTCCGAACGCGAAAAACGCACTAGCAGAACGCTTGATTTCCAAGACGCTATCGCCGAGCCTCTTCCTAGTACCGCGCAACAAAATACTTCCGCGAAAAATACGAAAGCGACCGATCCGAGTAATGCCGCGTTGCTCCAGCAAATAGAAATTCTACGTCGTGAATTAGAATCTATTCGCAGAACGCCTGATTTAACGCGCGACGATACTGTTTCTCTAGATATTCCTCGGGGAAATCCGCTTTCCGGACATAATTCGAGCTCCGATTTCAATACAAATAGTTCGCAACACGACGAGCTATCACTTAAGCAGGCCCTCGAAGCTGTGCCGACATTCGATGGTCAGAACATTCCCATTCTTCAGTTTACCCGAGCGTGTAAACGCGCTTATGAGCTTATCCCTAATGGGTGCGAGCGAACCTTCACACGCCTGCTTAAGGGAAAACTCAAGGGTCGTGCCTACGCCGCGCTAGAAGACGAGCCGTGTTACACAATACTCGAATTAACGGACGTTCTTCGCAGCACATTTTGCTCCGTAAAATCAGCTCATCATTATCGGGGTGAACTTGCCAATATATTTATGCGCGCGAACGAGCACATTCTAGATTACATCGGTCGAGTAAAAGATCTTAGAACCGCTATAATTGATTGCGAAAGGCTTGCTCGACGAGACACACCGGAATCGCTCGATGACGTAGACGCGCTCACATTACAATGTTTTAAAGACGGTCTCATTCCAGAAATTCGGATGCAAATGACGGTAAATTCATTCGGTACATTGCGAGAAACGTTCGCTCGAGCGCGGGAGCTCTATCAAATGCACGAACGTGATTGCAACCGGCTAGGTAGATCGCGTGTCGCGCGACCAGAATCGCGCGAAAAACCAGCCGAAATTATTTGCCGAAAATGCAATAATATCGGACATTACGCGACCGAGTGTCGGCTCAGACCGCCATCGCCGTACCGACCGCAGGAATACTTGCGATCCAGGGACGTACCGCCTCCTACTCGAGGCCCCGCGTACGAACAACCGAGACAAATCGTAGCCAGGGACGCGCCCAAATTTTGTCGCTATTGCAAGACCCCGGGGCACGAAATAGGCGAGTGCCGAAAAAGGCAGTACAACAACGCGGTAAATAAAAATTCGGGAAACGACAATGGCCTCCGCACCCGCCGCGAGACAGGTGGCGAGGCCGCGCACCAAGTCCGTCCTCTCGCCGCGAACAACTCCAACGCGGAAATCGACGAAACGCCGCGATAAACATAACCGGAAAAACTAGCACGCCAAACGTAATTCTAAAATCCGATCTTCTAATTTCACCAACTCGCTTCATGGTGGACACCGGGGCGGAAATAAATATTATAAAACGTTCGGCTCTAAAAGCATCCGCGCGAATCGATAAGTCCGAGATCGTAATAATAACAGGGGTAACCGATGGCAAAACCGCAACCTTAGGGACGGTGAATCTTGTCATTTTCGGTCGCGTCGTCCCTTTTAATGTGGTCGAGGATGATTTTCCCCTTAAACCAAGCGGGATCCTCGGCTCCGGGTTCTGTATGGACGCAGAAATCTCTTTTCCAAATAAAATAATCAAATGGAATGGTAAGAGAATTCCTTTCGAAGACGATATCGAAACACTCGAGGAACCGTCACCGGACTCGAAAATAAAGCCTCTCCTATCGCCGAAACGTAAACAAGCGCCGCGCACGGAATCTATTTCCCCTCCGCCGCCGCGCCCGCCGCGTAAATCATCGCCTCCGCTGAAACGCGATGCAGCAACGAAATCGAAGCTTCGAACGCAAGACAAAGCAGCTTCTCCGAAGTCAGGAGACCGTATCTCCATTCCGCCGAGATCAAATATCGGTATCAAGGTCCGCGTAGTTAATTCGAACCTCGCGGAAGGTATAATTCCCCGTATCGATCTTGCGCCGGGTATATTTTTCGGAAACGCTCTCGTCAGAGTAATTCGGGGCAAAGCGGTAACTCGAATAATTAATTCATCCGACCGCGCCGTCGAAATCGCGTTACCAGAAATCGTACTTGAGCCCGCGCAAATCATGACTCCCCTCCACGAGGAGGATAGTCCGTCGCTGTATCCGGTTTTTTCTAAATCTACTAAATCTAACGTATCCGCCGTACCGATCGGCTCATCCCAAAAAGGGAAAACTTCTATTTCTTTCTCGAGTCAGACACCATATTCGACACTCGAAACTCCTCCTTCGCGTTGCAAAATCGCGAATGTTCAACAGATCTCTTATGCTCAGGCGGTTAAAAATAATATACAACAGGCGCCGTTAAAACAAACATCGAAATCCGCCAATCCTTCGAAATCTCGCCTAGACCGAATTCTTAGTCTCCTCCGTCTCGACCACCTCAACGCAGAGGAAAGAGAGCACGTCGTCCGTCTCGTTCAAAGCACGCAGGAGCTTTTTCACATTGAGGGGGATAAATTAGGACATACGTCAGCAACCACGCACAAGATTCCAACCGTCGACGACCGCCCCGTCAATGTGAAACAATACCGTTTCCCACCAGCTCATAAGGAGGAGATTCGACGACAAGTCGACAAATTTTTACAAAATGGTGTCATCTCTCCGTCAAAATCACCATATAATTCGCCATTGTGGGTTGTCCCAAAGAAACCGGACTCCTTGGGCAACAAGCAATGGCGCGTCGTCATCGACTACCGCGCACTCAATGAGAAATCTGTCGCCGATGCCTATCCCCTCCCTTGCATTACCGAGATACTTGATCAGCTCGGGAGTGCGAAGTATTTTAGTACATTCGATCTCGCGAGCGGATTTCACCAGATCCCAATGGAGCCCGCCGATGCTCCTAAAACTGCTTTTTCGACGCCTCACGGGCATTATGAATTTAAAAGAATGCCATTCGGATTAAAAAATGCGCCAGCGACGTTCCAACGACTTATGGACAATATCCTGTCCGGTCTCCAGGGGAACGAAATTTTCGTCTATTTGGACGACATTGTTATCTACGCTAGCTCTCTTCAAGAACATCGACTTAAATTCGATAAATTAACTCAACGGCTCAAAGAAGCTAATTTAGTATTGCAGCCGGATAAGTGCGAATTCTTGAGGAGAGAAGTAAGCTATTTGGGTCATATTATCAGTGAGCACGGTGTAAAACCTGACCCTGCGAAAATTAGCGCCGTCAAAAATTTTCCGCGCCCGCGCAACGCGAAACAGATCAAACAATTCCTCGGGCTCGCGGGATACTACAGGCGGTTCATCGCAAATTTTTCCAATATTGCTAAGCCTCTAACGAATTTGTTAAAAAAGGACGCGCCCTTTGTATGGCGTAACGAGCATGAGAATTCATTCGTCAAACTCCGAGATTGCCTATGCGAAGCGCCTATCTTGCAGTACCCCAACTTTAAACAACCATTCGTGATAACGACCGACGCGTCCGCCGAAGCTATTGGTGCTATCTTGAGTCAAGGACCAATAGGCCGCGACTTGCCAATCGCGTACACGTCGCGACTGTTAAACGCTGCGGAGAAAAACTACTCCACGATCGAGAAGGAGTGTCTGGCGATTGTCTACGCCGTCCATTACTTTCGTCCATACATATACGGTAATCAATTCAAACTCGTTACCGACCATCGACCGTTAGTGTGGATGAATTCGGTCAAGGACCCGTCAAGTAGACTCGTACGGTGGAGGCTTAAGTTAGCGGAATTTGACTACGAGATGGTCTATAAAAGTGGAAAAACGAACCTTAATGCGGACGCATTGTCGCGGAATCCCGCTCAAATTTTTCCGCTCTCGTATTCAGAAAACTCGGAGGACGACATCTTCGATGTGCCTCCGGAAACCCGTAAAAAGTATACCACACTAGCGCCTCCTCCTACTCCGGTAACATCAGAACCTGAATTACCGACTCCAGGCACGTCCTTCCGTACCAACACAGCACCACCTCCGCAAGTCGCCAGCGACAGCACCGACTTCTATACTCCTGCTCCAAATGAATTTTTCCGACGCGAACCTCTATTTAATTTCAGCCGTGACGCATTATCAACGCGACGAGACAATGTAGTTGTCTTCGTCACGCAATCTGGGCACCCCTATGACACGGGCGCCAAAGATCTAGCAAACGCTGAAAAATTCCTCCTAAACAAAAATCACGTCCTTACCAAAGCCAAAGTCATACAAATCGGAAACGAATTCCAAATCCAGCTTCCAATCATCGAACATTCCACCAGATCAATCAATTTCCAGACCGTAATAGAAACATTCAGATCCTTGTGCGACGTTGTAAACGAATTACAATTACAAACATTTAGTATCGCACAAACCTATCTAGACTCCGTATCCTGGTCCCGAATCCAGAAAATCCTTCAAGACCTGTTTTACGAAACAACTGTCCAGATTACGGTCTGCCAGGGCCTCATTAAAACCCCTTCGGTCGAAGAGCGACTGAAAATAATAAGAGAAAACCACGACTCCCCTGTGGGAGGTCACAAAGGGGTTAATAAAACTTATTCTCGCATCAGACAACAATACTTTTGGCCAAACATGAAAACACAAATACAAGAATATATTGGCAAATGTAAAAGTTGTCAGACAGAGAAACTGGTCCGGGTAAAGACCAGACAGCCTCTCACTTTAACCGACACCCCTGGCAGGGCATTCGATAAGATTTCAATGGACGTAATGGGTCCTCTTCCCGAAACTTCCGACGGTTATACGAGTATCCTCACGATCCAAGATCTCCTCACTAAATACTCAGTCGCAGTTCCTCTCAAAACCACCACCGCAGTAGACATTGCCGAAGCTTTAATAAAAGAATTCATTTGTAAGTTCGGATGCCCGAAAGGCATACTCACGGACCAAGGTTCGAACTTTATAAACAGCTTGATTAAAGCCATAGCAATCAAATTCCGTATTAAGCAATACAAGTCCACTGCGTTCCATCCACAGACAAACGGGTCCGTTGAACGATCTCACCACGTCCTGGCCGAATATCTGAAGCATTACATAGAGTCGAGTAACGATTGGGTGAATTGGTTACCGTATGCAATGTTTTCATACAACACCAGTGTGCACGAGGGTACATTATACACCCCATACGAACTAGTGTTCGGCAGGATAGCTAGGACGCCGTCAGCCACTCCTTTTCAGGACAGCTCTGATAACGAAACTTATAGCGACTATCTTATACAACTTCAGGAGAAAATCTCGAAATCTCAGGATTTGGCTAAAGCCAATCTAGACAATGCGAAACGCCGTTCTAAATATTATTATGACCGAAATCTCAATGTCCAAAACTTCGAGGTAGGCCAATGGGTCTATCTTTTAAAAGAGCCGAACAAACATAAGTTCCAGGCACAGTATTCTGGACCGTACCGTATCCTCGAAATTTTGGGCAATTGTAATGTTAAGCTGAATGTAAAAGGGCGCCATAAAATTGTTCATACGAACAAAATCAAAATTTGTAAACGAATGCATAGTATGCAGAGTGTGGATGCTAGTGAAAGAAAAGTGCGAAAAACTGAAAATGAAGTCAGTGAGAGCAGTGACATTCAAACGAACGCTGAAAGTGAAAGCGACGAAAGTGCCTGCAATCCGAAGGAAGCCCGCAGTCACGGTCCAATCTCCAAACGTTATCGCCAGGATCAACCAGGCGAAAAACCTCAGATTCCGCAGCATCCAGCCGACAGGACCAAGAGAAGGATCCAGCATCCCGAAATCTACCCAACAGACAAGAGATCTCGGCATGGCCGAGATTCTTTTTCCAAGGGGGGTGGTGTAACGTCAGGCGTACCGCCTGCCACCCTCCGGCGTCCACCTCATCATCCCCAGCATCCGTATCCGGAGCCCCTGCACACGGGCCACCCGCCGACTCGCCGTCCCTACAGAAGGAGACAAAGGTACGAGAGGGAAGAGGGATGCAGCATGCCGCGCCCACGCGCGATCTCCACACACGAGGGGGAGGACTTCACCCCGTATTACGAGGGCGAGGAGCTCTCCGACACGTACTGGGTCGAATCCCCAGCAATCACGAAGCCCTATACGTACTTCTCGTACATGTGGGATTAGAATAAGCACACTACTCACCTATGTACATACACACCAACACACACCTAGATTTAAGTGAATATATGTATATATTTTATTCATGCACGGTTATGTTCCGTGCACTCGCGCGCACACTCGACGCTCGCGGCTCACGCTTAACGCGGGCCGCGCCCCACTCCGAACGGCCGCCCCACCACGAGGGCCGAGCGGCCGCCCTACTCCGACCGTCCGCCCCACCGCGAGGGCCCAGCGACTCGCGCGCCGCGCGACCCGAGGAGGTCGCGGACGCGAGATCCGAGAGTCAGTTGCTAACTCATCTCCGAACCGAGGAGTTCTAATCCAGCATCCGAACGATGCACTTCCGATCCGAGCAATAGGCTCATTCGCAACGAGCAATTAGCTCTAATGCATTCGTCTCTATCCATACTCCCATAGCGGAGTCCATTCGATACTTTATACTATTTCTAATTCTCATTGTAATCGCTAGCCAGTAACTTAGAATTTAGTCAAGTGTATCTAGTATAGTGAAATCATAGAATATAGTTTATTTTTACCAGATTCAAAGTATCTTTATTCAAGTTCAAATACAATTCCTTAATTCTACTCCACGGGTACGCTCGCGATTATTCTATTTCTATATCTCATCTGCGATAGTCTTGAGGCTCGACGACTAGAGCGAACCAGCGCTTAGTTGCTCCATCCTCACTTCTACCGTGTACAGAATATCTTGCGCCCAGGTTGATCCCGGTAAGCTAGAGCGAACCAACGCTTAGCCGCGCCGTACTCGACCGAAGTTCAAGTATTCTCGACGAGCCTTGCACCTCCGACAAAGCGTACACGACGCGCGGGGAGGAGAGAGTTTATTCGTCGTCTCGCTCGGGAATACGTGGGTGATGCACCAGAATATTCAATTTCCTACGTTCGAGCCCTGGTTCCTGTGAAGGAGGTTTCCTTCGCCGCACGACCCGTACCTCCGTTCCAGCCGTACGCCGCCGCCATCCCGGTTGCGGATCCAAGGCGCTCCAGGTACCTGGAAAGAGAAATCAGACAGCGGAATCAAGCCTTCGCAAGGTAAGTTTCGTGTTAATTACCGTTTTATCGAGTCCGAAACGCCAACGAACCCGGTCCGGACGCAATTCGCGTTATTTTCGGGAACGGTTACGACTTTGTGCCACCGTTGCGAGCGCAACCGCACCTCGGGACGTGACAATGCGGCATCTCGTCTTAAGAAGCATTAGAACTCTATTGCTACCATACGTAGACATCTGCAAACGCTATTTCCTAGCATGGAGGTGTCTTATTTACATTCTTTTGAAGTGAATACGAGGTATACATGACACTCCGCAATGAATATTATATCTTATCATGAAACATAGGTATGAGGTGCTATATTGCGTTTTGAGAAGCATTAGAACTCTATTGCTAATATACGTAGACATCTGCAAACTCTATTTCCTACCATGGAAATGTCGCACTTACATTCCATTGAAGTGAATACGAGGTATACATAACATTACACAATGAATATAATATCTTATTACGAAACATAGAAATGAAATACGACATCTCGTTTTCAGAAGCATAAGTACTCTATTGCTGTGATACGTAGACATCTGCATACGCTATTTCCTAGCATGGAAGTGTCGCATTTACATTCTTTTGAAGTGAATACGAGGTATACATGACACTTCGCAATGAATATTATATCTTAACATGAAACATAGAAGAGAGATGCGATATCGCGTTTTAAGAAGCTTTAGAACTCTATGGCCTCGATGCGGAGACATCTGCAAACGCTATTTCCTAGCAAGGAAGATTCGCATTTACATTCTTTTGAAGTGAATACGAGGTATACATGACACTTCGTAATGAACATTATATCTAATCATGTAACATATAAGTGAGATGCGATACCGCGTCTTAAAAAGCATTAGAATCCTATTGCCTCGATGGGGAGATATCTGCAAACGCTATTTCCTAGCAAGGAAGTGTCGCATTTACATTCTTTTGAAAGGAATACGAGGTATACATAACACTCTACAATGAATATTATATGTTATCACGAAACATAGAAGTGAGATGCGATATCGCGATTTACGAAGCGCTAGAACTATATTGCTACGATGCGTAGACATCTGGAAATGTTATTTCCTAGCAAGGAAGTGTCGCATTTACATTCTTTTGAAGTGAATACGAGGTATTAATAACACTCCACAATGAATATTATATGTTATCACGAAACATAGAAATGAAATGCGGCATCTCGTTTTAAGAAGCATTAGAACTCTATTGCTACGATACGTTGACATCTGCAAACGCTATTTCCAAGCAAGGAAGTGTCGCATTTACATTCTTTTGAAGTGAGTACGAGGTATACGTAACACTTCACAAAGAATTTTATATATTATCATGAAACATAGAAATGAGAAGCGATATCGTGTTTTGAGAAGCATTAGAACTCTAGTGCCACGATACGTAGACATCTGCAAACGCTATTTCCTAGCAAGGAAGTGTCGCATTTACATTCTTTTGAAGTGAATACGAGGTATACATAACACTCCACAATGAATATTATATCTTACCATGAAACATAGAAATGAGATGTAATATGGCGAGTTAAGAACCATTAGAACTCTATTGCTTCGATACGTAGACATGTGCAAACGCTACTTCCAAGCAAGGAAGTGTCGCATTTACATTCTTTTGAAAGGAATACGAGGTATACATGACACTTCGCAATGAATATTATATCTTATCATGAAACATAGAAATGAGATGTAATATGGCGATTTAAGAAGCATTAGAACACTATTGCGTCGATACATAGACATCTGCAAACGCTATTTCCAAGCAAGGAAGTGTCGCATTTACATTCTTTTGAAGTGAATACGAGGTATACATAACACTCCATAATGAATATTATATCTTACCATGAAACATAGAAATGAGATGTAATATGGCGAATTAAGAAGCATTAGAACTCTATTGCTTCGATACGTAGACATCTGCAAACGCTACTTCCAAGCAAGGAAGTGTCGCATTTACATTCTTTTGAAAGGAATACGAGGTATACATGACACTTCGCAATGAATATTATATCTTATCATGAAACATAGAAATGAGATGTAATATGGCGATTTAAGAAGCATTAGTACACTATTGCGTCGATACGTAGATATCTGCAAACGCTACTTCCAAGCTAGGAAGTGTCGCATTTACATTCCTTTGAAAGGAATACGGGGTATACATGACACTTCGCAATGAATACTATATCTTATCATGAAACATAGAAATGAGATGCAATATGGCGATTTAAGAAGCATTAGAACACTATTGCTTCGGTACGGAGACATCTGCAAACGCTATTTCCTAGCAAGGAAGTGTCGCATTTACATTCTTTTGAAGTGTATACGAGGTATACATGACACTTCGGAATGGATATTATATCTTGTCATGTAACATAGAAGTGAGGTGCGATATCGCGTTTTAAGAAGCATTAGAACTGTAACGTCAGGCGTACCGCCTGCCACCCTCCGGCGTCCACCTCATCATCCCCAGCATCCGTATCCGGAGCCCCTGCACACGGGCCACCCGCCGACTCGCCGTCCCTACAGAAGGAGACAAAGGTACGAGAGGGAAGAGGGATGCAGCATGCCGCGCCCACGCGCGATCTCCACACACGAGGGGGAGGACTTCACCCCGTATTACGAGGGCGAGGAGCTCTCCGACACGTACTGGGTCGAATCCCCAGCAATCACGAAGCCCTATACGTACTTCTCGTACATGTGGGATTAGAATAAGCACACTACTCACCTATGTACATACACACCAACACACACCTAGATTTAAGTGAATATATGTATATATTTTATTCATGCACGGTTATGTTCCGTGCACTCGCGCGCACACTCGACGCTCGCGGCTCACGCTTAACGCGGGCCGCGCCCCACTCCGAACGGCCGCCCCACCACGAGGGCCGAGCGGCCGCCCTACTCCGACCGTCCGCCCCACCGCGAGGGCCCAGCGACTCGCGCGCCGCGCGACCCGAGGAGGTCGCGGACGCGAGATCCGAGAGTCAGTTCGTATCTCATCTCCGAACCGAGGAGTTCTAATCCAGCATCCGAACGATGCACTTCCGATCCGAGCAATAGGCTCATTCGCAACGAGCAATTAGCTCTAATGCATTCGTCTCTATCCATACTCCCATAGCGGAGTCCGTTCGATACTTTATACTATTTCTAATTCTCATTGTAATCGCTAGTCAGTAACTTAGAATTTAGTCAAGTGTATCTAGTATAGTGAAATCATAGAATATAGTTTATTTTTACCAGATTCAAAGTATCTTTATTCGAGTTCAAATACAATTCCTTAATTCTAATCCACGGGTACGCTCGCGATTATTCTAATTCTATATCTCATCTACGATAGTCTTGAGGCTCGACGACTAGAGCGAACCAGCGCTTAGTTGCTCCATCCTCACTTCTACCGTGTACAGAATATCTTGCGCCCAGGTCGATCCCGGTAAGCTAGAGCGAACCAACGCTTAGCCGTGCCGTATTCAACCGAGGTTCAAGTATTCTCGATGAGCCTTGCACCTCCGACAAAGCGTACACGACGCGCGGGGAGGAGAGAGTTCATTCGTCGTCTCGCTCGGGAATACGTGGGTGATGCACCAGAATATTCAACTTCCTACGTTCGAGTCCTGGTTCCTGTGAAGGAGGTTTCCTTCGCCGCACGACCCGTACGAGTCGCCAATCGTCAGGGCCAAACGCCGATACCTGCCAGCCGGAGTCAACCCGCCTGGACGCTTATTCCCGTAGACGTACCTCCGTTCCAGCCGTACGCCGCCGCCATCCCGGTTGCGGATCCAAGGCGCTCCAGGTACCTGGAAAGAGAAATCAGACAGCGGAATCAAGCCTTCGCAAGGTAAGTTTAGTGTTAGTTACCGTTTTATCGAGTCCGAAACGCCAACGAACCCGGTCCGGACGCAATTCGCGTTATTTTCGGGAACGGTTACGACTTTGTGCCACCGTTGCGAGCGCAACCGCACCTCGGGACGTGACAGAACCCTATTGCCTCGATGCGGAGATATCTGCAAACGCTATTTCCTAGGATGGAAGTGTCACATTTACATTCTTTTGAAGTGAATTCGAGGTATACATGACACTTCGGAATGAATATTATGTCACGTCCCGAGGTGCGGTTGCGCTCGCAACGGTGGCACAAAGTCGTAACCGTTCCCGAAAATAACGCGAATTGCGTCCGGACCGGGTTCGTTGGCGTTTCGGACTCGATAAAACGGTAACTAACACTAAACTTACCTTGCGAAGGCTTGATTCCGCTGTCTGATTTCTCTTTCCAGGTACCTGGAGCGCCTTGGATCCGCAACCGGGATGGCGGCGGCGTACGGCTGGAACGGAGGTACGTCTACGGGAATAAGCGTCCAGGCGGGTTGACTCCGGCTGGCAGGTATCGGCGTTTGGCCCTGACGATTGGCGACTCGTACGGGTCGTGCGGCGAAGGAAACCTCCTTCACAGGAACCAGGACTCGAACGTAGGAAGTTGAATATTCTGGTGCATCACCCACGTATTCCCGAGCGAGACGACGAATGAACTCTCTCCTCCCCGCGCGTCGTGTACGCTTTGTCGGAGGTGCAAGGCTCATCGAGAATACTTGAACCTCGGTTGAATACGGCACGGCTAAGCGTTGGTTCGCTCTAGCTTACCGGGATCGACCTGGGCGCAAGATATTCTGTACACGGTAGAAGTGAGGATGGAGCAACTAAGCGCTGGTTCGCTCTAGTCGTCGAGCCTCAAGACTATCGTAGATGAGATATAGAATTAGAATAATCGCGAGCGTACCCGTGGATTAGAATTAAGGAATTGTATTTGAACTCGAATAAAGATACTTTGAATCTGGTAAAAATAAACTATATTCTATGATTTCACTATACTAGATACACTTGACTAAATTCTAAGTTACTGACTAGCGATTACAATGAGAATTAGAAATAGTATAAAGTATCGAACGGACTCCGCTATGGGAGTATGGATAGAGACGAATGCATTAGAGCTAATTGCTCGTTGCGAATGAGCCTATTGCTCGGATCGGAAGTGCATCGTTCGGATGCTGGATTAGAACTCCTCGGTTCGGAGATGAGATATGAACTCTCCAGTTCGGAGATGAGATACCAACTCTCCCGTTCGGAGGTGAGATTGGAACTGACTCTCGGATCTCGCGTCCGCGACCTCCTCGGGTCGCGCGGCGCGCGAGTCGCTGGGCCCTCGCGGTGGGGCGGACGGTCGGAGTAGGGCGGCCGCTCGGCCCTCGTGGTGGGGCGGCCGTTCGGAGTGGGGCGCGGCCCGCGTTAAGCGTGAGCCGCGAGCGTCGAGTGTGCGCGCGAGTGCACGGAACATAACCGTGCATGAATAAAATATATACATATATTCACTTAAATCTAGGTGTGTGTTGGTGTGTATGTACATAGGTGAGTAGTGTGCTTATTCTAATCCCACATGTACGAGAAGTACGTATAGGGCTTCGTGATTGCTGGGGATTCGACCCAGTACGTGTCGGAGAGCTCCTCGCCCTCGTAATACGGGGTGAAGTCCTCCCCCTCGTGTGTGGAGATCGCGCGTGGGCGCGGCATGCTGCATCCCTCTTCCCTCTCGTACCTTTGTCTCCTTCTGTAGGGACGGCGAGTCGGCGGGTGGCCCGTGTGCAGGGGCTCCGGATACGGATGCTGGGGATGATGAGGTGGACGCCGGAGGGTGGCAGGCGGTACGCCTGACGTTACACCACCCCCCTTGGAAAAAGAATCTCGGCCATGCCGAGATCTCTTGTCTGTTGGGTAGATTTCGGGATGCTGGATCCTTCTCTTGGTCCTGTCGGCTGGATGCTGCGGAATCTGAGGTTTTTCGCCTGGTTGATCCTGGCGATAACGTTTGGAGTTTGGACCGTGGCTGCGGGCTTCCTTCGGATTGCAGGCACTTTCGTCGCTTTCACTTTCAGCGTTCGTTTGAATGTCACTGCTCTCACTGACTTCATTTTCAGTTTTTCGCACTTTTCTTTCACTAGCATCCACACTCTGCATACTATGCATTCGTTTACAAATTTTGATTTTGTTCGTATGAACAATTTTATGGCGCCCTTTTACATTCAGCTTAACATTACAATTGCCCAAAATTTCGAGGATACGGTACGGTCCAGAATACTGTGCCTGGAACTTATGTTTGTTCGGCTCTTTTAAAAGATAGACCCATTGGCCTACCTCGAAGTTTTGGACATTGAGATTTCGGTCATAATAATATTTAGAACGGCGTTTCGCATTGTCTAGATTGGCTTTAGCCAAATCCTGAGATTTCGAGATTTTCTCCTGAAGTTGTATAAGATAGTCGCTATAAGTTTCGTTATCAGAGCTGTCCTGAAAAGGAGTGGCTGACGGCGTCCTAGCTATCCTGCCGAACACTAGTTCGTGTGGGGTGTATAATGTACCCTCGTGCACACTGGTGTTGTATGAAAACATTGCATACGGTAACCAATTCACCCAATCGTTACTCGACTCTATGTAATGCTTCAGATATTCGGCCAGGACGTGGTGAGATCGTTCAACGGACCCGTTTGTCTGTGGATGGAACGCAGTGGACTTGTATTGCTTAATACGGAATTTGATTGCTATGGCTTTAATCAAGCTGTTTATAAAGTTCGAACCTTGGTCCGTGAGTATGCCTTTCGGGCATCCGAACTTACAAATGAATTCTTTTATTAAAGCTTCGGCAATGTCTACTGCGGTGGTGGTTTTGAGAGGAACTGCGACTGAGTATTTAGTGAGGAGATCTTGGATCGTGAGGATACTCGTATAACCGTCGGAAGTTTCGGGAAGAGGACCCATTACGTCCATTGAAATCTTATCGAATGCCCTGCCAGGGGTGTCGGTTAAAGTGAGAGGCTGTCTGGTCTTTACCCGGACCAGTTTCTCTGTCTGACAACTTTTACATTTGCCAATATATTCTTGTATTTGTGTTTTCATGTTTGGCCAAAAGTATTGTTGTCTGATGCGAGAATAAGTTTTATTAACCCCTTTGTGACCTCCCACAGGGGAGTCGTGGTTTTCTCTTATTATTTTCAGTCGCTCTTCGACCGAAGGGGTTTTAATGAGGCCCTGGCAGACCGTAATCTGGACAGTTGTTTCGTAAAACAGGTCTTGAAGGATTTTCTGGATTCGGGACCAGGATACGGAGTCTAGATAGGTTTGTGCGATACTAAATGTTTGTAATTGTAATTCGTTTACAACGTCGCACAAGGATCTGAATGTTTCTATTACGGTCTGGAAATTGATTGATCTGGTGGAATGTTCGATGATTGGAAGCTGGATTTGGAATTCGTTTCCGATTTGTATGACTTTGGCTTTGGTAAGGACGTGATTTTTGTTTAGGAGGAATTTTTCAGCGTTTGCTAGATCTTTGGCGCCCGTGTCATAGGGGTGCCCAGATTGCGTGACGAAGGCAACTACATTGTCTCGTCGCGTTGATAATGCGTCACGGCTGAAATTAAATAGAGGTTCGCGTCGGAAAAATTCATTTGGAGCAGGAGTATAGAAGTCGGTGCTGTCGCTGGCGACTTGCGGAGGTGGTGCTGTGTTGGTACGGAAGGACGTGCCTGGAGTCGGTAATTCAGGTTCTGATGTTACCGGAGTAGGAGGAGGCGCTAGTGTGGTATACTTTTTACGGGTTTCCGGAGGCACATCGAAGATGTCGTCCTCCGAGTTTTCTGAATACGAGAGCGGAAAAATTTGAGCGGGATTCCGCGACAATGCGTCCGCATTAAGGTTCGTTTTTCCACTTTTATAGACCATCTCGTAGTCAAATTCCGCTAACTTAAGCCTCCACCGTACGAGTCTACTTGACGGGTCCTTGACCGAATTCATCCACACTAACGGTCGATGGTCGGTAACGAGTTTGAATTGATTACCGTATATGTATGGACGAAAGTAATGGACGGCGTAGACAATCGCCAGACACTCCTTCTCGATCGTGGAGTAGTTTTTCTCCGCAGCGTTTAACAGTCGCGACGTGTACGCGATTGGCAAGTCGCGGCCTATTGGTCCTTGACTCAAGATAGCACCAATAGCTTCGGCGGACGCGTCGGTCGTTATCACGAATGGTTGTTTAAAGTTGGGGTACTGCAAGATAGGCGCTTCGCATAGGCAATCTCGGAGTTTGACGAATGAATTCTCATGCTCGTTACGCCATACAAAGGGCGCGTCCTTTTTTAACAAATTCGTTAGAGGCTTAGCAATATTGGAAAAATTTGCGATGAACCGCCTGTAGTATCCCGCGAGCCCGAGGAATTGTTTGATCTGTTTCGCGTTGCGCGGGCGCGGAAAATTTTTGACGGCGCTAATTTTCGCAGGGTCAGGTTTTACACCGTGCTCACTGATAATATGACCCAAATAGCTTACTTCTCTCCTCAAGAATTCGCACTTATCCGGCTGCAATACTAAATTAGCTTCTTTGAGCCGTTGAGTTAATTTATCGAATTTAAGTCGATGTTCTTGAAGAGAGCTAGCGTAGATAACAATGTCGTCCAAATAGACGAAAATTTCGTTCCCCTGGAGACCGGACAGGACATTGTCCATAAGTCGTTGGAACGTCGCTGGCGCATTTTTTAATCCGAATGGCATTCTTTTAAATTCATAATGCCCGTGAGGCGTCGAAAAAGCAGTTTTAGGAGCATCGGCGGGCTCCATTGGGATCTGGTGAAATCCGCTCGCGAGATCGAATGTACTAAAATACTTCGCACTCCGAGCTGATCAAGTATCTCGGTAATGCAAGGGAGGGGATAGGCATCGGCGACAGATTTCTCATTGAGTGCGCGGTAGTCGATGACGACGCGCCATTGCTTGTTGCCCAAGGAGTCCGGTTTCTTTGGGACAACCCACAATGGCGAATTATATGGTGATTTTGACGGAGAGATGACACCATTTTGTAAAAATTTGTCGACTTGTCGTCGAATCTCCTCCTTATGAGCTGGTGGGAATCGGTATTGTTTCACATTGACGGGGCGGTCGTCGACGGTTGGAATCTTGTGCGTGGTTGCTGACGTATGCCCTAATTTATCCCCCTCAATGTGAAAAAGCTCCTGCGTGCTTTGAACGAGACGGACGACGTGCTCTCTTTCCTCTGCGTTGAGGTGGTCGAGACGGAGGAGACTAAGAATTCGATCTAGGCGAGATTTCGAAGGATTGGCGGATTTCGATGTCTGTTTTAACGGCGCCTGTTGTATATTATTTTTAACCGCCTGAGCATAGGAGATTTGTTGAACATTCGCGATTTTGCAACGCGAAGGAGGAGTTTCGAGTGTCGAATATGGTGTCTGACTCGAGAAAGAAATAGAAGTTTTCCCTTTTTGGGATGAGCCGATCGGTACGGCGGATACGTTAGATTTAGTAGATTTAGAAAAAACCGGATACAGCGACGGACTATCCTCCTCGTGGAGGGGAGTCATGATTTGCGCGGGCTCAAGTACGATTTCTGGTAACGCGATTTCGACGGCGCGGTCGGATGAATTAATTATTCGAGTTACCGCTTTGCCCCGAATTACTCTGACGAGAGCGTTTCCGAAAAATATACCCGGCGCAAGATCGATACGGGGAATTATACCTTCCGCGAGGTTCGAATTAACTACGCGGACCTTGATACCGATATTTGATCTCGGCGGAATGGAGATACGGTCTCCTGACTTCGGAGAAGCTGCTTTGTCTTGCGTTCGAAGCTTCGATTTCGTTGCTGCATCGCGTTTCAGCGGAGGCGATGATTTACGCGGCGGGCGCGGCGGCGGAGGGGGAATAGATTCCGTGCGCGGCGCTTGTTTACGTTTCGGCGATAGGAGAGGCTTTATTTTCGAGTCCGGTGACGGTTCCTCGAGTGTTTCGATATCGTCTTCGAAAGGAATTCTCTTACCATTCCATTTGATTATTTTATTTGGAAAAGAGATTTCTGCGTCCATACAGAACCCGGAGCCGAGGATCCCGCTTGGTTTAAGGGGAAAATCATCCTCGACCACATTAAAAGGGACGACGCGACCGAAAATGACAAGATTCACCGTCCCTAAGGTTGCGGTTTTGCCATCGGTTACCCCTGTTATTATTACGATCTCGGACTTATCGATTCGCGCGGATGCTTTTAGAGCCGAACGTTTTATAATATTTATTTCCGCCCCAGTGTCCACCATGAAGCGAGTTGGTGAAATTAGAAGATCGGATTTTAGAATTACGTTTGGCGTGCTAGTTTTTCCGGTTATGTTTATCGCGGCGTTTCGTCGATTTCCGCGTTGGAGTTGTTCGCGGCGAGAGGACGGACTTGGTGCGCGGCCTCGCCACCTGTCTCGCGGCGGGTGCGGAGGCCATTGTCGTTTCCCGAATTTTTATTTACCGCGTTGTTGTACTGCCTTTTTCGGCACTCGCCTATTTCGTGCCCCGGGGTCTTGCAATAGCGACAAAATTTGGGCGCGTCCCTGGCTACGATTTGTCTCGGTTGTTCGTACGCGGGGCCTCGAGTAGGAGGCGGTACGTCCCTGGATCGCAAGTAAGCGTCACGGTATTCCTGCGGTCGGTACGGCGATGGCGGTCTGAGCCGACACTCGGTCGCGTAATGTCCGATATTATTACATTTTCGGCAAATAACTTCGGCTGGTTTTTCGCGCGATTCTGGTCGCGCGACACGCGATCTACCTAGCCGGTTGCAATCACGTTCGTGCATTTGATAGAGCTCCCGCGCTCGAGCGAACGTTTCTCGCAATGTACCGAATGAACTTATAGTCATTTGCATTCGAATTTCCGGAATGAGACCGTCTTTAAAACATTGTAGGGTGAGCGCGTCTACGTCATCGAGCGATTCCGGTGTGTCTCGTCGAGCAAGCCTTTCGCAATCAATTATAGCGGTTCTAAGATCTTTTACTCGACCGATGTAATCTAGAATGTGCTCGTTCGCGCGCATAAATATATTGGCAAGTTCACCCCGATAATGATGAGCTGATTTTACGGAGCAAAATGTGCTGCGAAGAACGTCCGTTAATTCGAGTATTGTGTAACACGGCTCGTCTTCTAGCGCGGCGTAGGCACGACCCTTGAGTTTTCCCTTAAGCAGGCGTGTGAAGGTTCGCTCGCACCCATTAGGGATAAGCTCATAAGCGCGTTTACACGCTCGGGTAAACTGAAGAATGGGAATGTTCTGACCGTCGAATGTCGGCACGGCTTCGAGGGCCTGCTTAAGCGATAGCTCGTCGTGTTGCGAACTATTTGTATTGAAATCAGAGCTCGAATTATGTGCGGAAAGCGGATTTCCCCGAGGAATATCCAGCGAAACGGTATCGTCGCGCGTTAAATCAGGCGTTCTGCGAATAGATTCTAATTCACGACGTAAAATTTCTATTTGCTGGAGCAACGCGGCATTACTCGGATCGGTCGCTTTCGTATTTTTCGCGGAAGTATTTGGTTGCGCGGTACTAGGAAGAGGCTCGGCGATAGCGTCTTGGAAATCAAGCGTTCTGCTAGTGCGTTTTTCGCGTTCGGAATCGGCCATCGCGGCGGCTCGCTGTGTCTGCTGGCGCGTTTTTGTCGGAGTCCGGGTTGCCATATCTAGTTTCGCGGTTCCTTTCGGCGGAATTTCCGGAGGAAACGCGTGGCTATCCCACCGCTGTCACCAAAAATAACTTTCGTGTCACGTCCCGAGGTGCGGTTGCGCTCGCAACGGTGGCACAAAGTCGTAACCGTTCCCGAAAATAACGCGAATTGCGTCCGGACCGGGTTCGTTGGCGTTTCGGACTCGATAAAACGGTAACTAACACTAAACTTACCTTGCGAAGGCTTGATTCCGCTGTCTGATTTCTCTTTCCAGGTACCTGGAGCGCCTTGGATCCGCAACCGGGATGGCGGCGGCGTACGGCTGGAACGGAGGTACGTCTACGGGAATAAGCGTCCAGGCGGGTTGACTCCGGCTGGCAGGTATCGGCGTTTGGCCCTGACGATTGGCGACTCGTACGGGTCGTGCGGCGAAGGAAACCTCCTTCACAGGAACCAGGACTCGAACGTAGGAAGTTGAATATTCTGGTGCATCACCCACGTATTCCCGAGCGAGACGACGAATGAACTCTCTCCTCCCCGCGCGTCGTGTACGCTTTGTCGGAGGTGCAAGGCTCATCGAGAATACTTGAACCTCGGTTGAATACGGCACGGCTAAGCGTTGGTTCGCTCTAGCTTACCGGGATCGACCTGGGCGCAAGATATTCTGTACACGGTAGAAGTGAGGATGGAGCAACTAAGCGCTGGTTCGCTCTAGTCGTCGAGCCTCAAGACTATCGTAGATGAGATATAGAATTAGAATAATCGCGAGCGTACCCGTGGATTAGAATTAAGGAATTGTATTTGAACTCGAATAAAGATACTTTGAATCTGGTAAAAATAAACTATATTCTATGATTTCACTATACTAGATACACTTGACTAAATTCTAAGTTACTGACTAGCGATTACAATGAGAATTAGAAATAGTATAAAGTATCGAACGGACTCCGCTATGGGAGTATGGATAGAGACGAATGCATTAGAGCTAATTGCTCGTTGCGAATGAGCCTATTGCTCGGATCGGAAGTGCATCGTTCGGATGCTGGATTAGAACTCCTCGGTTCGGAGATGAGATATGAACTCTCCAGTTCGGAGATGAGATACCAACTCTCCCGTTCGGAGGTGAGATTGGAACTGACTCTCGGATCTCGCGTCCGCGACCTCCTCGGGTCGCGCGGCGCGCGAGTCGCTGGGCCCTCGCGGTGGGGCGGACGGTCGGAGTAGGGCGGCCGCTCGGCCCTCGTGGTGGGGCGGCCGTTCGGAGTGGGGCGCGGCCCGCGTTAAGCGTGAGCCGCGAGCGTCGAGTGTGCGCGCGAGTGCACGGAACATAACCGTGCATGAATAAAATATATACATATATTCACTTAAATCTAGGTGTGTGTTGGTGTGTATGTACATAGGTGAGTAGTGTGCTTATTCTAATCCCACATGTACGAGAAGTACGTATAGGGCTTCGTGATTGCTGGGGATTCGACCCAGTACGTGTCGGAGAGCTCCTCGCCCTCGTAATACGGGGTGAAGTCCTCCCCCTCGTGTGTGGAGATCGCGCGTGGGCGCGGCATGCTGCATCCCTCTTCCCTCTCGTACCTTTGTCTCCTTCTGTAGGGACGGCGAGTCGGCGGGTGGCCCGTGTGCAGGGGCTCCGGATACGGATGCTGGGGATGATGAGGTGGACGCCGGAGGGTGGCAGGCGGTACGCCTGACGTTACAATTATAACTTATCACGAAACATAGAAATGAGATGCGATATCGCGATCTAAGAAGCATTAGAATTCGATTGCTACAATAAGTAGGCATCTGCAAACGCTATTTCCTAGCAAGGAGTAGTCGCATTTACATTCCTTTGAAGTGAATACGAGGTATACATGACACTTCGCAATGAATATTACATCTTATCACGAAACATAGGAATGAGATGCGATATCGCGTTTTAGAAGCATTGGAACTCTATTGCTACGATACGTAGGCATCTGCAAACGCTATTTCCTAGCATGCAAGTGTCTCATTTGCAATCTTTTGAAGTGAATACGAGGTATACATGACACTTCGCAATGAAAATTTTATCTTATCTCGAAACATAGAAGTGAGATGTGATATCGCGTTTTAAGAAGCATTAGAACTCTATTGCTACGATACGTAGACATGTGCAAACGCTATTTCCTAGCAAGGAAGTTTCGCATTTACATTCTTTTGAAGTGAATACGAGGTATACATGACACTTCGCAATGAATATTATATCTTATCACGAAACATAGAAATGAAATGCGGCATCTCGTCTTAAGAAGCATTAGAACTCTATTGCTACCATACGTAGACATCTGCAAACGCTATTTCCTAGCATGGAGGTGTCTTATTTACATTCTTTTGAAGTGAATACGAGGTATACATGACACTCCGCAATGAATATTATATCTTATCATGAAACATAGGTATGAGGTGCTATATTGCGTTTTGAGAAGCATTAGAACTCTATTGCTAATATACGTAGACATCTGCAAACTCTATTTCCTACCATGGAAATGTCGCACTTACATTCCATTGAAGTGAATACGAGGTATACATAACATTACACAATGAATATAATATCTTATTACGAAACATAGAAATGAAATACGACATCTCGTTTTCAGAAGCATAAGTACTCTATTGCTGTGATACGTAGACATCTGCATACGCTATTTCCTAGCATGGAAGTGTCGCATTTACATTCTTTTGAAGTGAATACGAGGTATACATGACACTTCGCAATGAATATTATATCTTATCATGAGACATAGAAGTGAGATGCGATATCGCGTTTTAAGAAGCATTAGAACTCTATTGCTACGATACGTGGTCATCTGGAAACGCTATTTCCTAGCAAGGAAGTGTCGCTTTTACATTCTTTTGAAGAGAATAAGAGGTATACATGACACTTCGCAATGAAAATTATATCTTATCTCGAAACACAGAAGTGAGATGTTGAATCGCGTCTTAGGAAGCATTAGAACTCTATTGCTACGATACGTGGACATCTGCAAACGCTATTTCCTAGGAAGGAAGTTTCGCATTTACATTCATTTGAAGTGAATACGAGGTATTGTAACGTCAGGCGTACCGCCTGCCACCCTCCGGCGTCCACCTCATCATCCCCAGCATCCGTATCCGGAGCCCCTGCACACGGGCCACCCGCCGACTCGCCGTCCCTACAGAAGGAGACAAAGGTACGAGAGGGAAGAGGGATGCAGCATGCCGCGCCCACGCGCGATCTCCACACACGAGGGGGAGGACTTCACCCCGTATTACGAGGGCGAGGAGCTCTCCGACACGTACTGGGTCGAATCCCCAGCAATCACGAAGCCCTATACGTACTTCTCGTACATGTGGGATTAGAATAAGCACACTACTAACCTATGTACATACACACCAACACACACCTAGATTTAAGTGAATATATGTATATATTTTATTCATGCACGGTTATGTTCCGTGCACTCGCGCGCACACTCGACGCTCGCGGCTCACGCTTAACGCGGGCCGCGCCCCACTCCGAACGGCCGCCCCACCACGAGGGCCGAGCGGCCGCCCTACTCCGACCGTCCGCCCCACCGCGAGGGCCCAGCGACTCGCGCGCCGCGCGACCCGAGGAGGTCGCGGACGCGAGATCCGAGAGTCAGTTCGCGTCTCATCTCCGAACCGGAGAGTTCGCGTCTCATCTCCGAACTGGAGAGTTCCAATCTCATCTCCGAACTGGAGAGTTCGTATCTCATCTCCGAACCGAGGAGTTCTAATCCAGCATCCGAACGATGCACTTCCGATCCGAGCAATAGGCTCATTCGCAACGAGCAATTAGCTCTAATGCATTCGTCTCTATCCATACTCCCATAGCGGAGTCCATTCGATACTTTATACTATTTCTAATTCTCATTGTAATCGCTAGTCAGTAACTTAGAACTTAGTCAAGTGTATTTAGTATAGTGAAATCATAGAATATAGTTTATTTTTACCAGATTCAAAGTATCTTTATTCGAGTCCAAATACAATTCCTTAATTCTACTCCACGGGTACGCTCGCGATTATTCTATTTCTATATCTCATCTGCGATAGTCTTGAGGCTCGACGACTAGAGCGAACCAGCGCTTAGTTGCTCCATCCTCACTTCTACCGTATACAGAATATCTTGCGCCCAGGTTGATCCCGGTAAGCTAGAGCGAACCAACGCTTAGCCGCGCCGTACTCGACCGAAGTTCAAGTATTCTCGACGAGCCTTGCACCTCCGACAAAGCGTACACGACGCGCGGGGAGGAGAGAGTTTATTCGTCGTCTCGCTCGGGAATACGTGGGTGATGCACCAGAATATTCAATTTCCTGCGTTCGAGTCCTGGTACCTGTGAAGGAGGTTTCCTTCGCCGCACGACCCGTACCTCCGTTCCAGCCGTACGCCGCCGCCATCCCGGTTGCGGATCCAAGGCGCTCCAGGTACCTAGAAAGAGAAATCAGACAGCGGAATCAAGCCTTCGCAAGGTAAGTTTAGTGTTAATTACCGTTTTATCGAGTCCGAAACGCCAACGAACCCGGTCCGGACGCAATTCGCGTTATTTTCGGGAACGGTTACGACTTTGTGCCACCGTTGCGAGCGCAACCGCACCTCGGGACGTGACACGAAAGTTATTTTTGGTGACAGCGGTGGGATAGCCACGCGTTTCCTCCGGAAATTCTGCCGAAAGGAACCGCGAAACTAGATATGGCAACCCGGACTCCGACAAAAACGCGCCAGCAGACACAGCGAGCCGCCGCGATGGCCGATTCCGAACGCGAAAAACGCACTAGCAGAACGCTCGACTTCCAAGACGCTATCTCCGAGCCTCTTCCTAGTACCGCGCAACAAAATACTTCCGCGAAAAATACGAAAACGACCGATCCTAGTAATGCCGCGTTGCTCCAGCAAATAGAAATTCTACGTCGTGAAATAGAATCTATCCGCAGAACGCCTGATTTAACGCGCAACGATACCGTTTCTCTGGATATTCCTCGGGGAAATCCGCTTTCCGGACATAATTCGAGCTCCGATTCCAATACAAATAGTTCGCAACACGACGAGCTATCGCTTAAGCAGGCCCTCGAAGCCGTGCCGACATTCGATGGTCAGAACATTCCCATTCTTCAGTTTACCCGAGCGTGTAAACGCGCTTATGAGCTTATCCCTAATGGGTGCGAGCGAACTTTCACACGCCTGCTTAAGGGAAAACTCAAGGGTCGTGCCTACGCCGCGCTAGAAGACGAGCCGTGTTACACAATACTCGAATTAACGGACGTTCTTCGCAGCACTTTTTGCTCCGTAAAATCAGCTCATCATTATCGGGGTGAACTTGCCAATATATTTATGCGCGCGAACGAGCACATTCTAGATTACATCGGTCGAGTAAAAGATCTTAGAACCGCCATAATTGATTGCGAAAGGCTTGCTCGACGAGACACACCGGAATCGCTCGATGACGTAGACGCGCTCACCCTACAATGTTTTAAAGACGGTCTCATTCCGGAAATTCGAATGCAAATGACTATAAGTTCATTCGGTACATTGCGAGAAACGTTCGCTCGAGCGCGGGAGCTCTATCAAATGCACGAACGTGATTGCAACCGGCTAGGTAGATCGCGTGTCGCGCGACCAGAATCGCGCGAAAAACCAGCCGAAATTATTTGCCGAAAATGCAATAATATCGGACATTACGCGACCGAGTGTCGATTCAGACCGCCATCGCCGTACCGACCGCAGGAATACTTGCGACCCAGGGACGTACCGCCTCCTACTCGAGGCCCCGCGTACGAACAACCGAGACAAATCATAGCCAGGGACGCGCCCAAATTTTGTCGCTATTGCAAGACCCCGGGGCACGAAATAGGCGAGTGCCGAAAAAGGCAGTACAACAACGCGGTAAATAAAAATTCGGGAAACGACAATGGCCTCCGCACCCGCCGCGAGACAGGTGGCGAGGCCGCGCACCAAGTCCGTCCTCTCGCCGCGAACAACTCCAACGCGGAAATCGACGAAACGCCGCGATAAACATAACCGGAAAAACTAGCACGCCAAACGTAATTCTAAAATCCGATCTTCTAATTTCACCAACTCGCTTCATGGTGGACACTGGGGCGGAAATAAATATTATAAAACGTTCGGCTCTAAAAGCATCCGCGCGAATCGATAAGTCCGAGATCGTAATAATAACAGGGGTAACCGATGGCAAAACCGCAACCTTAGGGACGGTGAATCTTGTCATTTTCGGTCGCGTCGTCCCTTTTAATGTGGTCGAGGATGATTTTCCCCTTAAACCAAGCGGGATCCTCGGCTCCGGGTTCTGTATGGACGCAGAAATCTCTTTTCCAAATAAAATAATCAAATGGAATGGTAAGAGAATTCCTTTCGAAGACGATATCGAAACACTCGAGGAACCGTCACCGGACTCGAAAATAAAGCCTCTCCTATCGCCGAAACGTAAACAAGCGCCGCGCACGGAATCTATTCCCCCTCCGCCGCCGCGCCCGCCGCGTAAATCATCGCCTCCGCTGAAACGCGATGCAGCAACGAAATCGAAGCTTCGAACGCAAGACAAAGCAGCTTCTCCGAAGTCAGGAGACCGTATCTCCATTCCGCCGAGATCAAATATCGGTATCAAGGTCCGCGTAGTTAATTCGAATCTCGCGGAAGGTATAATTCCTCGTATCGATCTTGCGCCGGGCATATTTTTCGGAAACGCTCTCGTCAGAGTAATTCGGGGCAAAGCGGTAACTCGAATAATTAATTCATCCGACCGCGCCGTCGAAATCGCGTTACCAGAAATCGTACTTGAGCCCGCGCAAATCATGACTCCCCTCCACGAGGAGGATAGTCCGTCGCTGTATCCGGTTTTTTCTAAATCTACTAAATCTAACGTATCCGCCGTACCGATCGGCTCATCCCAAAAAGGGAAAACTTCTATTTCTTTCTCGAGTCAGACACCATATTCGACACTCGAAACTCCTCCTTCGCGTTGCAAAATCGCGAATGTTCAACAAAATCTCCTATGCTCAGGCGGTTAAAAATAATATACAACAGGCGCCGTTAAAACAGACATCGAAATCCGCCAATCCTTCGAAATCTCGCCTAGATCGAATTCTTAGTCTCCTCCGTCTCGACCACCTCAACGCAGAGGAAAGAGAGCACGTCGTCCGTCTCGTTCAAAGCACGCAGGAGCTTTTTCACATTGAGGGGGATAAATTAGGGCATACGTCAGCAACCACGCACAAGATTCCAACCGTCGACGACCGCCCCGTCAATGTGAAACAATACCGATTCCCACCAGCTCATAAGGAGGAGATTCGACGACAAGTCGACAAATTTTTACAAAATGGTGTCATCTCTCCGTCAAAATCACCATATAATTCGCCATTGTGGGTTGTCCCAAAGAAACCGGACTCCTTGGGCAACAAGCAATGGCGCGTCGTCATCGACTACCGCGCACTCAATGAGAAATCTGTCGCCGATGCCTATCCCCTCCCTTGCATTACCGAGATACTTGATCAGCTCGGGAGTGCGAAGTATTTTAGTACATTCGATCTCGCGAGCGGATTTCACCAGATCCCAATGGAGCCCGCCGATGCTCCTAAAACTGCTTTTTCGACGCCTCACGGCATTATGAATTTAAAAGAATGCCATTCGGATTAAAAAATGCGCCAGCGACGTTCCAACGACTTATGGACAATGTCCTGTCCGGTCTCCAGGGGGAACGAAATTTTCGTCTATTTGGACGACATTGTTATCTACGCTAGCTCTCTTCAAGAACATCGACTTAAATTCGATAAATTAACTCAACGGCTCAAAGAAGCTAATTAGTATTGCAGCCGGATAAGTGCGAATTCTTGAGGAGAGAAGTAAGCTATTTGGGTCATATTATCAGTGAGCACGGTGTAAAACCTGACCCTGCGAAAATTAGCGCCGTCAAAAATTTTCCGCGCCCCGCGCAACGCGAAACAGATCAAACAATTCCTCGGGCTCGCGGGATACTACAGGCGGTTCATCGCAAATTTTTCCAATATTGCTAAGCCTCTAACGAATTTGTTAAAAAAGGACGCGCCCTTTGTATGGCGTAACGAGCATGAGAATTCATTCGTCAAACTCCGAGATTGCCTATGCGAAGCGCCTATCTTGCAGTACCCCAACTTTAAACAACCATTCGTGATAACGACCGACGCGTCCGCCGAAGCTATTGGTGCTATCTTGAGTCAAGGACCAATAGGCCGCGACTTGCCAATCGCGTACACGTCGCGACTGTTAAACGCTGCGGAGAAAAACTACTCCACGATCGAGAAGGAGTGTCTGGCGATTGTCTACGCCGTCCATTACTTTCGTCCATACATATACGGTAATCAATTCAAACTCGTTACCGACCATCGACCGTTAGTGTGGATGAATTCGGTCAAGGACCCGTCAAGTAGACTCGTACGGTGGAGGCTTAAGTTAGCGGAATTTGACTACGAGATGGTCTATAAAAGTGGAAAAACGAACCTTAATGCGGACGCATTGTCGCGGAATCCCGCTCAAATTTTTCCGCTCTCGTATTCAGAAAACTCGGAGGACGACATCTTCGATGTGCCTCCGGAAACCCGTAAAAAGTATACCACACTAGCGCCTCCTCCTACTCCGGTAACATCAGAACCTGAATTACCGACTCCAGGCACGTCCTTCCGTACCAACACAGCACCACCTCCGCAAGTCGCCAGCGACAGCACCGACTTCTATACTCCTGCTCCAAATGAATTTTTCCGACGCGAACCTCTATTTAATTTCAGCCGTGACGCATTATCAACGCGACGAGACAATGTAGTTGTCTTCGTCACGCAATCTGGGCACCCCTATGACACGGGCGCCAAAGATCTAGCAAACGCTGAAAAATTCCTCCTAAACAAAAACCACGTCCTTACCAAAGCCAAAGTCATAAAAATCGGAAACGAATTCCAAATCCAGCTTCCAATCATCGAACATTCCACCAGATCAATCAATTTCCAGACCGTAATAGAAACATTCAGATCCTTGTGCGACGTTGTAAACGAATTACAATTACAAACATTTAGTATCGCACAAACCTATCTAGACTCCGTATCCTGGTCCCGAATCCAGAAAATCCTTCAGGACCTGTTTTATGAAACAACTGTCCAGATTACGGTCTGCCAGGGCCTCATTAAAACCCCTTCGGTCGAAGAGCGACTGAAAATAATAAGAGAAAACCACGACTCCCCTGTGGGAGGTCACAAAGGGGTTAATAAAACTTATTCTCGCATCAGACAACAATACTTTTGGCCAAACATGAAACACAAATACAAGAATATATTGGCAAATGTAAAAGTTGTCAGACAGAGAAACTGGTCCGGGTAAAGACCAGACAGCCTCTCACTTTAACCCGACACCCCTGGCAGGGCATTCGATAAGATCTCAATGGACGTAATGGGTCCTCTTCCCGAAACTTCCGACGGTTATACGAGTATCCTCACGATCCAAGATCTCCTCACTAAATACTCAGTCGCAGTTCCTCTCAAAACCACCACCGCAGTAGACATTGCCGAAGCTTTAATAAAAGAATTCATTTGTAAGTTCGGATGCCCGAAAGGCATACTCACGGACCAAGGTTCGAACTTTATAAACAGCTTGATTAAAGCCATAGCAATCAAATTCCGTATTAAGCAATACAAGTCCACTGCGTTCCATCCACAGACAAACGGGTCCGTTGAACGATCTCACCACGTCCTGGCCGAATATCTGAAGCATTACATAGAGTCGAGTAACGATTGGGTGAATTGGTTACCGTATGCAATGTTTTCATACAACACCAGTGTGCACGAGGGTACATTATACACCCCATACGAACTAGTGTTCGGCAGGATAGCTAGGACGCCGTCAGCCACTCCTTTTCAGGACAGCTCTGATAACGAAACTTATAGCGACTATCTTATACAACTTCAGGAGAAAATCTCGAAATCTCAGGATTTGGCTAAAGCCAATCTAGACAATGCGAAACGCCGTTCTAAATATTATTATGACCGAAATCTCAATGTCCAAAACTTCGAGGTAGGCCAATGGGTCTATCTTTTAAAAGAGCCGAACAAACATAAGTTCCAGGCACAGTATTCTGGACCGTACCGTATCCTCGAAATTTTGGGCAATTGTAATGTTAAGCTGAATGTAAAAGGGCGCCATAAAATTGTTCATACGAACAAAATCAAAATTTGTAAACGAATGCATAGTATGCAGAGTGTGGATGCTAGTGAAGAAAGAAAAGTGCGAAAAACTGAAAATGAAGTCAGTGAGAGCAGTGACATTCAAACGAACGCTGAAAGTGAAAGCGACGAAAGTGCCTGCAATCCGAAGGAAGCCCGCAGTCACGGTCCAATCTCCAAACGTTATCGCCAGGATCAACCAGGCGAAAAACCTCAGATTCCGCAGCATCCAGCCGACAGGACCAAGAGAAGGATCCAGCATCCCGAAATCTACCCAACAGACAAGAGATCTCGGCATGGCCGAGATTCTTTTTCCAAGGGGGGTGGTGTAACGTCAGGCGTACCGCCTGCCACCCTCCGGCGTCCACCTCATCATCCCCAGCATCCGTATCCGGAGCCCCTGCACACGGGCCACCCGCCGACTCGCCGTCCCTACAGAAGGAGACAAAGGTACGAGAGGGAAGAGGGATGCAGCATGCCGCGCCCACGCGCGATCTCCACACACGAGGGGGAGGACTTCACCCCGTATTACGAGGGCGAGGAGCTCTCCGACACGTACTGGGTCGAATCCCCCCCCAGCAATCACGAAGCCCTATACGTACTTCTCGTACATGTGGGATTAGAATAAGCACACTACTAACCTATGTACATACACACCAACACACACCTAGATTTAAGTGAATATATGTATATATTTTATTCATGCACGGTTATGTTCCGTGCACTCGCGCGCACACTCGACGCTCGCGGCTCACGCTTAACGCGGGCCGCGCCCCACTCCGAACGGCCCGCCCCACCACGAGGGCCGAGCGGCCGCCCTACTCCGACCGTCCGCCCCACCGCGAGGGCCCAGCGACTCGCGCGCCGCGCGACCCGAGGAGGTCGCGGACGCGAGATCCGAGAGTCAGTTCGCGTCTCATCTCCGAACCGGAGAGTTCGCGTCTCATCTCCGAACTGGAGAGTTCCAATCTCATCTCCGAACTGGAGAGTTCGTATCTCATCTCCGAACCGAGGAGTTCTAATCCAGCATCCGAACGATGCACTTCCGATCCGAGCAATAGGCTCATTCGCAACGAGCAATTAGCTCTAATGCATTCGTCTCTATCCATACTCCCATAGCGGAGTCCATTCGATACTTTATACTATTTCTAATTCTCATTGTAATCGCTAGTCAGTAACTTAGAACTTAGTCAAGTGTATTTAGTATAGTGAAATCATAGAATATAGTTTATTTTTACCAGATTCAAAGTATCTTTATTCGAGTCCAAATACAATTCCTTAATTCTACTCCACGGGTACGCTCGCGATTATTCTATTTCTATATCTCATCTGCGATAGTCTTGAGGCTCGACGACTAGAGCGAACCAGCGCTTAGTTGCTCCATCCTCACTTCTACCGTATACAGAATATCTTGCGCCCAGGTTGATCCCGGTAAGCTAGAGCGAACCAACGCTTAGCCGCGCCGTACTCGACCGAAGTTCAAGTATTCTCGACGAGCCTTGCACCTCCGACAAAGCGTACACGACGCGCGGGGAGGAGAGAGTTTATTCGTCGTCTCGCTCGGGAATACGTGGGTGATGCACCAGAATATTCAATTTCCTGCGTTCGAGTCCTGGTACCTGTGAAGGAGGTTTCCTTCGCCGCACGACCCGTACCTCCGTTCCAGCCGTACGCCGCCGCCATCCCGGTTGCGGATCCAAGGCGCTCCAGGTACCTAGAAAGAGAAATCAGACAGCGGAATCAAGCCTTCGCAAGGTAAGTTTAGTGTTAATTACCGTTTTATCGAGTCCGAAACGCCAACGAACCCGGTCCGGACGCAATTCGCGTTATTTTCGGGAACGGTTACGACTTTGTGCCACCGTTGCGAGCGCAACCGCACCTCGGGACGTGACAGTATACATGACACTTTCGCAATGAATATTATATCTTATCATGAAACATAGAAGTGAGATACGATATCGCGTTTTAAGAAGCATTAGAACTCTGTTGCTACGATACGTGGTCATCTGGAAACGCTATTTCCTAGCAAGGAAGTGTCGCTTTTACATTCTTTTGAAGAGAATAAGAGGTATACATGACACTTCGCAATGACTATTATATCTTATCAAGAAACATAAAGGAAATACGCGATATCGCGTTTCAAGAAGCAATAGAACTCTATTTTTACGATACGTAGACATCTGCAAACAATATTTCCTAGCAAGGAAGTGTCGCATTTACAATCTTTTGAAGTGAATACGAGGTATACATGACACTTCGCAATGAATATTATATCTTATCATGAAACATAGAAGTGAGATGCGATATCGCGTTTTAAGAAGCATTAGAACTCGATTGCTAATATACGTAGACATCTGCAAACTCTATTCCCTACCATGGAAATGTCGCACTTACATTCCACTGAAGTGAATACGAGGTATACATAACATTACACAATGAATATTATATCTTATTACGAAACATAGAAATGAAATACGACATCTCGTATTCAGAAGCATAAGTACTCTATTGCTGTGATATGTAGTGTCACGTCCCGAGGTGCGGTTGCGCTCGCAACGGTGGCACAAAGTCGTAACCGTTCCCGAAAATAACGCGAATTGCGTCCGGACCGGGTTCGTTGGCGTTTCGGACTCGATAAAACGGTAACTAACACTAAACTTACCTTGCGAAGGCTTGATTCCGCTGTCTGATTTCTCTTTCCAGGTACCTGGAACGCCTTGGATCCGCAACCGGGATGGCGGCGGCGTACGGCTGGAACGGAGGTACGTCTACGGGAATAAGCGTCCAGGCGGGTTGACTCCGGCTGGCAGGTATCGGCGTTTGGCCCTGACGATTGGCGACTCGTACGGGTCGTGCGGCGAAGGAAACCTCCTTCACAGGAACCAGGACTCGAACGTAGGAAATTGAATATTCTGGTGCATCACCCACGTATTCCCGAGCGAGACGACGAATGAACTCTCTCCTCCCCGCGCGTCGTGTACGCTTTGTCGGAGGTGCAAGGCTCATCGAGAATACTTGAACCTCGGTTGAATACGGCACGGCTAAGCGTTGGTTCGCTCTAGCTTACCGGGATCGACCTGGGCGCAAGATATTCTGTACACGGTAGAAGTGAGGATGGAGCAACTAATCGCTGGTTCGCTCTAGTCGTCGAGCCTCAAGACTATCGTAGATGAGATATAGAATTAGAATAATCGCGAGCGTACCCGTGGATTAGAATTAAGGAATTGTATTTGAACTCGAATAAAGATACTTTGAATCTGGTAAAAATAAACTATATTCTATGATTTCACTATACTAGATACACTTGACTAAATTCTAAGTTACTGACTAGCGATTACAATGAGAATTAGAAATAGTATAAAGTATCGAACGGACTCCGCTATGGGAGTATGGATAGAGACGAATGCATTAGAGCTAATTGCTCGTTGCGAATGAGCCTATTGCTCGGATCGGAAGTGCATCGTTCGGATGCTGGATTAGAACTCCTCGGTTCGGAGATGAGATATGAACTCTCCAGTTCGGAGGTGAGATTGGAACTCCTCCGTTCGGAGGCGAGATTGGAACTCTCCGGTTCGGAGATGAGACGCGAACTGACTCTCGGATCTCGCGTCCGCGACCTCCTCGGGTCGCGCGGCGCGCGAGTCGCTGGGCCCTCGCGGTGGGGCGGACGGTCGGAGTAGGGCGGCCGCTCGGCCCTCGTGGTGGGGCGGCCGTTCGGAGTGGGGCGCGGCCCGCGTTAAGCGTGAGCCGCGAGCGTCGAGTGTGCGCGCGAGTGCACGGAACATAACCGTGCATGAATAAAATATATACATATATTCACTTAAATCTAGGTGTGTGTTGGTGTGTATGTACATAGGTGAGTAGTGTGCTTATTCTAATCCCACATGTACGAGAAGTACGTATAGGGCTTCGTGATTGCTGGGGATTCGACCCAGTACGTGTCGGAGAGCTCCTCGCCCTCGTAATACGGGGTGAAGTCCTCCCCCTCGTGTGTGGAGATCGCGCGTGGGCGCGGCATGCTGCATCCCTCTTCCCTCTCGTACCTTTGTCTCCTTCTGTAGGGACGGCGAGTCGGCGGGTGGCCCGTGTGCAGGGGCTCCGGATACGGATGCTGGGGATGATGAGGTGGACGCCGGAGGGTGGCAGGCGGTACGCCTGACGTTACACCACCCCCCTTGGAAAAAGAATCTCGGCCATGCCGAGATCTCTTGTCTGTTGGGTAGATTTCGGGATGCTGGATCCTTCTCTTGGTCCTGTCGGCTGGATGCTGCGGAATCTGAGGTTTTTCGCCTGGTTGGTCCTGGCGATAACGTTTGGAGATTGGACCGTGACTGCGGGCTTCCTTCGGATTGCAGGCACTTTCGTCGCTTTCACTTTCAGCGTTCGTTTGAATGTCACTGCTCTCACTGACTTCATTTTCAGTTTTTCGCACTTTTCTTTCACTAGCATCCACACTCTGCATACTATGCATTCGTTTACAAATTTTGATTTTGTTCGTATGAACAATTTTATGGCGCCCTTTTTCATTTAGCTTAACATTACAGTTGCCCAAAATTTCGAGGATACGGTACGGTCCAGAGTATTGTGCCTGGAACTTATGTTTGTTCGGCTCTTTTAAAAGATAGACCCATTGGCCTACCTCGAAGTTTTGGACATTGAGATTTCGGTCATAATAATATTTAGAACGGCGTTTCGCATTGTCTAGATTGGCTTTAGCCAAATCCTGAGATTTCGAGATTTTCTCCTGAAGTTGTATAAGATAGTCGCTATAAGTTTCGTTATCAGAGCTGTCCTGAAAAGGAGTGGCTGACGGCGTCCTAGCTATCCTGCCGAACACTAGTTCGTGTGGGGTGTATAATGTACCCTCGTGCACACTGGTGTTGTATGAAAACATTGCATACGGTAACCAATTCACCCAATCGTTACTCGACTCTATGTAATGCTTCAGATATTCGGCCAGGACGTGGTGAGATCGTTCAACGGACCCGTTTGTCTGTGGATGGAACGCAGTGGACTTGTATTGCTTAATACGGAATTTGATTGCTATGGCTTTAATCAAGCTGTTTATAAAGTTCGAACCTTGGTCCGTGAGTATGCCTTTCGGGCATCCGAATTTACAAATGAATTCTTTTATTAAAGCTTCGGCAATGTCTACTGCGGTGGTGGTTTTGAGAGGAACTGCGACTGAGTATTTAGTGAGGAGATCTTGGATCGTGAGGATACTCGTATAACCGTCGGAAGTTTCGGGAAGAGGACCCATTACGTCCATTGAAATCTTATCGAATGCCCTGCCAGGGGTGTCGGTTAAAGTGAGAGGCTGTCTGGTCTTTACCCGGACCAGTTTCTCTGTCTGACAACTTTTACATTTGCCAATATATTCTTGTATTTGTGTTTTCATGTTTGGCCAAAAGTATTGTTGTCTGATGCGAGAATAAGTTTTATTAACCCCTTTGTGACCTCCCACAGGGGAGTCGTGGTTTTCTCTTATTATTTTCAGTCGCTCTTCGACCGAAGGGGTTTTAATGAGGCCCTGGCAGACCGTAATCTGGACAGTTGTTTCGTAAAACAGGTCTTGAAGGATTTTCTGGATTCGGGACCAGGATACGGAGTCTAGATAGGTTTGTGCGATACTAAATGTTTGTAATTGTAATTCGTTTACAACGTCGCACAAGGATCTGAATGTTTCTATTACGGTCTGGAAATTGATTGATCTGGTGGAATGTTCGATGATTGGAAGCTGGATTTGGAATTCGTTTCCGATTTGTATGACTTTGGCTTTGGTAAGGACGTGATTTTTGTTTAGGAGGAATTTTTCAGCGTTTGCTAGATCTTTGGCGCCCGTGTCATAGGGGTGCCCAGATTGCGTGACGAAGACAACTACATTGTCTCGTCGCGTTGATAATGCGTCACGGCTGAAATTAAATAGAGGTTCGCGTCGGAAAAATTCATTTGGAGCAGGAGTATAGAAGTCGGTGCTGTCGCTGGCGACTTGCGGAGGTGGTGCTGTGTTGGTACGGAAGGACGTGCCTGGAGTCGGTAATTCAGGTTCTGATGTTACCGGAGTAGGAGGAGGCGCTAGTGTGGTATACTTTTTACGGGTTTCCGGAGGCACATCGAAGATGTCGTCCTCCGAGTTTTCTGAATACGAGAGCGGAAAAATTTGAGCGGGATTCCGCGACAATGCGTCCGCATTAAGGTTCGTTTTTCCACTTTTATAGACCATCTCGTAGTCAAATTCCGCTAACTTAAGCCTCCACCGTACGAGTCTACTTGACGGGTCCTTGACCGAATTCATCCACACTAACGGTCGATGGTCGGTAACGAGTTTGAATTGATTACCGTATATGTATGGACGAAAGTAATGGACGGCGTAGACAATCGCCAGACACTCCTTCTCGATCGTGGAGTAGTTTTTCTCCGCAGCGTTTAACAGTCGCGACGTGTACGCGATTGGCAAGTCGCGGCCTATTGGTCCTTGACTCAAGATAGCACCAATAGCTTCGGCGGACGCGTCGGTCGTTATCACGAATGGTTGTTTAAAGTTGGGGTACTGCAAGATAGGCGCTTCGCATAGGCAATCTCGGAGTTTGACGAATGAATTCTCTTGCTCGTTACGCCATACAAAGGGCGCGTCTTTTTTTAACAAATTTGTAAGAGGCTTAGCAATGTTAGAAAAATTTGCGATGAACCGCCTGTAGTACCCCGCGAGCCCGAGGAATTGTTTGATCTGTTTCGCGTTGCGCGGGCGCGGAAAATTTTTGACGGCGCTAATTTTCGCAGGGTCAGGTTTTACACCGTGCTCACTGATAATATGACCCAAATAGCTTACTTCTCTCCTCAAGAATTCGCACTTATCCGGCTGCAATACTAAATTAGCTTCTTTGAGCCGTTGAGTTAATTTCTCGAATTTAAGTCGATGTTCTTGAAGAGAGCTAGCGTAGATAACAATGTCGTCCAAATAGACGAAAATTTCGTTCCCTTGGAGACCGGACAGGACATTGTCCATAAGTCGTTGGAACGTCGCTGGCGCATTTTTTAATCCGAATGGCATTCTTTTAAATTCATAATGCCCGTGAGGCGTCGAAAAAGCGGTTTTGGGAGCATCGGCGGGCTCCATTGGGATCTGGTGAAATCCGCTCGCGAGATCGAATGTACTAAAATACTTCGCGCTCCCGAGCTGATCAAGTATCTCGGTAATGCAAGGGAGGGGATAGGCATCGGCGACAGATTTCTCATTGAGTGCGCGGGTAGTCGATGACGACGCGCCATTGCTTGTTGCCCAAGGAGTCCGGTTTCTTTGGGACAACCCACAATGGCGAATTATATGGTGATTTTGACGGAGAGATGACACCATTTTGTAAAAATTTGTCGACTTGTCGTCGAATCTCCTCCTTATGAGCTGGTGGGAATCGGTATTGTTTCACATTGACGGGGCGGTCGTCGACGGTTGGAATCTTGTGCGTGGTTGCTGACGTATGCCCTAATTTATCCCCCTCAATGTGAAAAAGCTCCTGCGTGCTTTGAACGAGACGGACGACGTGCTCTCTTTCCTCTGCGTTGAGGTGGTCGAGACGGAGGAGACTAAGAATTCGATCTAGGCGAGATTTCGAAGGATTGGCGGATTTCGATGTCTGTTTTAACGGCGCCTGTTGTATATTATTTTTAACCGCCTGAGCATAGGAGATTTGTTGAACATTCGCGATTTTGCAACGCGAAGGAGGAGTTTCGAGTGTCGAATATGGTGTCTGACTCGAGAAAGAAATAGAAGTTTTCCCTTTTTGGGATGAGCCGATCGGTACGGCGGATACGTTAGATTTAGTAGATTTAGAAAAAACCGGATACAGCGACGGACTATCCTCCTCGTGGAGGGGAGTCATGATTTGCGCGGGCTCAAGTACGATTTCTGGTAACGCGATTTCGACGGCGCGGTCGGATGAATTAATTATTCGAGTTACCGCTTTGCCCCGAATTACTCTGACGAGAGCGTTTCCGAAAAATATACCCGGCGCAAGATCGATACGGGGAATTATACCTTCCGCGAGGTTCGAATTAACTACGCGGACCTTGATACCGATATTTGATCTCGGCGGAATGGAGATACGGTCTCCTGACTTCGGAGAAGCTGCTTTGTCTTGCGTTCGAAGCTTCGATTTCGTTGCTGCATCGCGTTTCAGCGGAGGCGATGATTTACGCGGCGGGCGCGGCGGCGGAGGGGAAATAGATTCCGTGCGCGGCGCTTGTTTACGTTTCGGCGATAGGAGAGGCTTTATTTTCGAGTCCGGTGACGGTTCCTCGAGTGTTTCGATATCGTCTTCGAAAGGAATTCTCTTACCATTCTATTTGATTATTTTATTTGGAAAAGAGATTTCTGCGTCCATACAGAACCCGGAGCCGAGGATCCCGCTTGGTTTAAGGGGAAAATCATCCTCGACCACATTAAAAGGGACGACGCGACCGAAAATGACAAGATTCACCGTCCCTAAGGTTGCGGTTTTGCCATCGGTTACCCCTGTTATTATTACGATCTCGGACTTATCGATTCGCGCGGATGCTTTTAGAGCCGAACGTTTTATAATATTTATTTCCGCCCCGGTGTCCACCATGAAGCGAGTTGGTGAAATTAGAAGATCGGATTTTAGAATTACGTTTGGCGTGCTAGTTTTTCCGGTTATGTTTATCGCGGCGTTTCGTCGATTTCCGCGTTGGAGTTGTTCGCGGCGAGAGGACGGACTTGGTGCGCGGCCTCGCCACCTGTCTCGCGGCGGGTGCGGAGGCCATTGTCGTTTCCCGAATTTTTATTTACCGCGTTGTTGTACTGCCTTTTTCGGCACTCGCCTATTTCGTGCCCCGGGGTCTTGCAATAGCGACAAAATTTGGGCGCGTCCCTGGCTACGATTTGTCTCGGTTGTTCGTACGCGGGGCCTCGAGTAGGAGGCGGTACGTCCCTGGATCGCAAGTATTCCTGCGGTCGGTACGGCGATGGCGGTCTGAGCCGACACTCGGTCGCGTAATGTCCGATATTATTGCATTTTCGGCAAATAATTTCGGCTGGTTTTTCGCGCGATTCTGGTCGCGCGACACGCGATCTACCTAGCCGGTTGCAATCACGTTCGTGCATTTGATAGAGCTCCCGCGCTCGAGCGAACGTTTCTCGCAATGTACCGAATGAACTTATAGTCATTTGCATTCGAATTTCCGGAATGAGACCGTCTTTAAAACATTGTAATGTGAGCGCGTCTACGTCATCGAGCGATTCCGGTGTGTCTCGTCGAGCAAGCCTTTCGCAATCAATTATAGCGGTTCTAAGATCTTTTACTCGACCGATGTAATCTAGAATGTGCTCGTTCGCGCGCATAAATATATTGGCAAGTTCACCCCGATAATGATGAGCTGATTTTACGGAGCAAAATGTGCTGCGAAGAACGTCCGTTAATTCGAGTATTGTGTAACACGGCTCGTCTTCTAGCGCGGCGTAGGCACGACCCTTGAGTTTTCCCTTAAGCAGGCGTGTGAAAGTTCGCTCGCACCCATTAGGGATAAGCTCATGAGCGCGTTTACACGCTCGGGTAAACTGAAGAATGGGAATGTTCTGACCATCGAATGTCGGCACGGCTTCGAGGGCCTGCTTAAGCGATAGCTCGTCGTGTTGCGAACTATTTGTATTGAAATCAGAGCTCGAATTATGTGCGGAAAGCGGATTTCCCCGAGGAATATCCAGCGAAACGGTATCGTCGCGCGTTAAATCAGGCGTTCTGCGAATAGATTCTAATTCACGACGTAAAATTTCTATTTGCTGGAGCAACGCGGCATTACTCGGATCGGTCGCTTTCGTATTTTTCGCGGAAGTATTTGGTTGCGCGGTACTAGGAAGAGGCTCGGCGATAGCGTCTTGGAAATCAAGCGTTCTGCTAGTGCGTTTTTCGCGTTCGGAATCGGCCATCGCGGCGGCTCGCTGTGTCTGCTGGCGCGTTTTTGTCGGAGTCCGGGTTGCCATATCTAGTTTCGCGGTTCCTTTCGGCGGAATTTCCGGAGGAAACGCGTGGCTATCCCACCGCTGTCACCAAAAATAACTTTCGTGTCACGTCCCGAGGTGCGGTTGCGCTCGCAACGGTGGCACAAAGTCGTAACCGTTCCCGAAAATAACGCGAATTGCGTCCGGACCGGGTTCGTTGGCGTTTCGGACTCGATAAAACGGTAACTAACACTAAACTTACCTTGCGAAGGCTTGATTCCGCTGTCTGATTTCTCTTTCCAGGTACCTGGAACGCCTTGGATCCGCAACCGGGATGGCGGCGGCGTACGGCTGGAACGGAGGTACGTCTACGGGAATAAGCGTCCAGGCGGGTTGACTCCGGCTGGCAGGTATCGGCGTTTGGCCCTGACGATTGGCGACTCGTACGGGTCGTGCGGCGAAGGAAACCTCCTTCACAGGAACCAGGACTCGAACGTAGGAAATTGAATATTCTGGTGCATCACCCACGTATTCCCGAGCGAGACGACGAATGAACTCTCTCCTCCCCGCGCGTCGTGTACGCTTTGTCGGAGGTGCAAGGCTCATCGAGAATACTTGAACCTCGGTTGAATACGGCACGGCTAAGCGTTGGTTCGCTCTAGCTTACCGGGATCGACCTGGGCGCAAGATATTCTGTACACGGTAGAAGTGAGGATGGAGCAACTAAGCGCTGGTTCGCTCTAGTCGTCGAGCCTCAAGACTATCGTAGATGAGATATAGAATTAGAATAATCGCGAGCGTACCCGTGGATTAGAATTAAGGAATTGTATTTGAACTCGAATAAAGATACTTTGAATCTGGTAAAAATAAACTATATTCTATGATTTCACTATACTAGATACACTTGACTAAATTCTAAGTTACTGACTAGCGATTACAATGAGAATTAGAAATAGTATAAAGTATCGAACGGACTCCGCTATGGGAGTATGGATAGAGACGAATGCATTAGAGCTAATTGCTCGTTGCGAATGAGCCTATTGCTCGGATCGGAAGTGCATCGTTCGGATGCTGGATTAGAACTCCTCGGTTCGGAGATGAGATACGAACTGACTCTCGGATCTCGCGTCCGCGACCTCCTCGGGTCGCGCGGCGCGCGAGTCGCTGGGCCCTCGCGGTGGGGCGGACGGTCGGAGTAGGGCGGCCGCTCGGCCCTCGTGGTGGGGCGGCCGTTCGGAGTGGGGCGCGGCCCGCGTTAAGCGTGAGCCGCGAGCGTCGAGTGTGCGCGCGAGTGCACGGAACATAACCGTGCATGAATAAAATATATACATATATTCACTTAAATCTAGGTGTGTGTTGGTGTGTATGTACATAGGTGAGTAGTGTGCTTATTCTAATCCCACATGTACGAGAAGTACGTATAGGGCTTCGTGATTGCTGGGGATTCGACCCAGTACGTGTCGGAGAGCTCCTCGCCCTCGTAATACGGGGTGAAGTCCTCCCCCTCGTGTGTGGAGATCGCGCGTGAGCGCGGCATGCTGCATCCCTCTTCCCTCTCGTACCTTTGTCTCCTTCTGTAGGGACGGCGAGTCGGCGGGTGGCCCGTGTGCAGGGGCTCCGGATACGGATGCTGGGGATGATGAGGTGGACGCCGGAGGGTGGCAGGCGGTACGCCTGACGTTACACCACCCCCCTTGGAAAAAGAATCTCGGCCATGCCGAGATCTCTTGTCTGTTGGGTAGATTTCGGGATGCTGGATCCTTCTCTTGGTCCTGTCGGCTGGATGCTGCGGAATCTGAGGTTTTTCGCCTGGTTGATCCTGGCGATAACGTTTGGAGTTTGGACCGTGGCTGCGGGCTTCCTTCGGATTGCAGGCACTTTCGTCGCTTTCACTTTCAGCGTTCGTTTGAATGTCACTGCTCTCACTGACTTCATTTTCAGTTTTTCGCACTTTTCTTTCACTAGCATCCACACTCTGCATACTATGCATTCGTTTACAAATTTTGATTTTGTTCGTATGAACAATTTTATGGCGCCCTTTTACATTTAGCTTAACATTACAGTTGCCCAAAATTTCGAGGATACGGTACGGTCCAGAGTATTGTGCCTGGAACTTATGTTTGTTCGGCTCTTTTAAAAGATAGACCCATTGGCCTACCTCGAAGTTTTGGACATTGAGATTTCGGTCATAATAATATTTAGAACGGCGTTTCGCATTGTCTAGATTGGCTTTAGCCAAATCCTGAGATTTCGAGATTTTCTCCTGAAGTTGTATAAGATAGTCGCTATAAGTTTCGTTATCAGAGCTGTCCTGAAAAGGAGTGGCTGACGGCGTCCTAGCTATCCTGCCGAACACTAGTTCGTGTGGGGTGTATAATGTACCCTCGTGCACACTGGTGTTGTATGAAAACATTGCATACGGTAACCAATTCACCCAATCGTTACTCGACTCTATGTAATGCTTCAGATATTCGGCCAGGACGTGGTGAGATCGTTCAACGGACCCGTTTGTCTGTGGATGGAACGCAGTGGACTTGTATTGCTTAATACGGAATTTGATTGCTATGGCTTTAATCAAGCTGTTTATAAAGTTCGAACCTTGGTCCGTGAGTATGCCTTTCGGGCATCCGAATTTACAAATGAATTCTTTTATTAAAGCTTCGGCAATGTCTACTGCGGTGGTGGTTTTGAGAGGAACTGCGACTGAGTATTTAGTGAGGAGATCTTGGATCGTGAGGATACTTGTATAACCGTCGGAAGTTTCGGGAAGAGGACCCATTACGTCCATTGAAATCTTATCGAATGCCCTGCCAGGGGTGTCGGTTAAAGTGAGAGGCTGTCTGGTCTTTACCCGGACCAGTTTCTCTGTCTGACAACTTTTACATTTGCCAATATATTCTTGTATTTGTGTTTTCATGTTTGGCCAAAAGTATTGTTGTCTGATGCGAGAATAAGTTTTATTAACCCCTTTGTGACCTCCCACAGGGGAGTCGTGGTTTTCTCTTATTATTTTCAGTCGCTCTTCGACCGAAGGGGTTTTAATGAGGCCCTGGCAGACCGTAATCTGGACAGTTGTTTCGTAAAACAGGTCTTGAAGGATTTTCTGGATTCGGGACCAGGATACGGAGTCTAGATAGGTTTGTGCGATACTAAATGTTTGTAATTGTAATTCGTTTACAACGTCGCACAAGGATCTGAATGTTTCTATTACGGTCTGGAAATTGATTGATCTGGTGGAATGTTCGATGATTGGAAGCTGGATTTGGAATTCGTTTCCGATTTGTATGACTTTGGCTTTGGTAAGGACGTGATTTTTGTTTAGGAGGAATTTTTCAGCGTTTGCTAGATCTTTGGCGCCCGTGTCATAGGGGTGCCCAGATTGCGTGACGAAGACAACTACATTGTCTCGTCGCGTTGATAATGCGTCACGGCTGAAATTAAATAGAGGTTCGCGTCGGAAAAATTCATTTGGAGCAGGAGTATAGAAGTCGGTGCTGTCGCTGGCGACTTGCGGAGGTGGTGCTGTGTTGGTACGGAAGGACGTGCCTGGAGTCGGTAATTCAGGTTCTGATGTTACCGGAGTAGGAGGAGGCGCTAGTGTGGTATACTTTTTACGGGTTTCCGGAGGCACATCGAAGATGTCGTCCTCCGAGTTTTCTGAATACGAGAGCGGAAAAATTTGAGCGGGATTCCGCGACAATGCGTCCGCATTAAGGTTCGTTTTTCCACTTTTATAGACCATCTCGTAGTCAAATTCCGCTAACTTAAGCCTCCACCGTACGAGTCTACTTGACGGGTCCTTGACCGAATTCATCCACACTAACGGTCGATGGTCGGTAACGAGTTTGAATTGATTACCGTATATGTATGGACGAAAGTAATGGACGGCGTAGACAATCGCCAGACACTCCTTCTCGATCGTGGAGTAGTTTTTCTCCGCAGCGTTTAACAGTCGCGACGTGTACGCGATTGGCAAGTCGCGGCCTATTGGTCCTTGACTCAAGATAGCACCAATAGCTTCGGCGGACGCGTCGGTCGTTATCACGAATGGTTGTTTAAAGTTGGGGTACTGCAAGATAGGCGCTTCGCATAGGCAATCTCGGAGTTTGACGAATGAATTCTCTTGCTCGTTACGCCATACAAAGGGCGCGTCTTTTTTTAACAAATTTGTAAGAGGCTTAGCAATGTTAGAAAAATTTGCGATGAACCGCCTGTAGTACCCCGCGAGCCCGAGGAATTGTTTGATCTGTTTCGCGTTGCGCGGGCGCGGAAAATTTTTGACGGCGCTAATTTTCGCAGGGTCAGGTTTTACACCGTGCTCACTGATAATATGACCCAAATAGCTTACTTCTCTCCTCAAGAATTCGCACTTATCCGGCTGCAATACTAAATTAGCTTCTTTGAGCCGTTGAGTTAATTTATCGAATTTAAGTCGATGTTCTTGAAGAGAGCTAGCGTAGATAACAATGTCGTCCAAATAGACGAAAATTTCGTTCCCCTGGAGACCGGACAGGACATTGTCCATAAGTCGTTGGAACGTCGCTGGCGCATTTTTTAATCCGAATGGCATTCTTTTAAATTCATAATGCCCGTGAGGCGTCGAAAAAGCAGTTTTAGGAGCATCGGCGGGCTCCATTGGGATCTGGTGAAATCCGCTCGCGAGATCGAATGTACTAAAATACTTCGCACTCCCGAGCTGATCAAGTATCTCGGTAATGCAAGGGAGGGGATAGGCATCGGCGACAGATTTCTCATTGAGTGCGCGGTAGTCGATGACGACGCGCCATTGCTTGTTGCCCAAGGAGTCCGGTTTCTTTGGGACAACCCACAATGGCGAATTATATGGTGATTTTGACGGAGAGATGACACCATTTTGTAAAAATTTGTCGACTTGTCGTCGAATCTCCTCCTTATGAGCTGGTGGGAATCGGTATTGTTTCACATTGACGGGGCGGTCGTCGACGGTTGGAATCTTGTGCGTGGTTGCTGACGTATGCCCTAATTTATCCCCCTCAATGTGAAAAAGCTCCTGCGTGCTTTGAACGAGACGGACGACGTGCTCTCTTTCCTCTGCGTTGAGGTGGTCGAGACGGAGGAGACTAAGAATTCGATCTAAGCGAGATTTCGAAAGGTTGGCGGATTTCGATGTTGGTTTTAACGGCGCCTGTTGTACATTATTTTTAACCGCCTGAGCATAGGAGATTTGCTGAGTATTCGCGATTTTGCAACGCGAAGGAGGAGTTTCGATTGTCGAATATGGTGTCTGATTCGAGAAAGAAATAGAAGTTTTCCCTTTTTGGGATGAGCCGATCGGTACGGCGGATACGTTGGATTTAGTAGATTTAGAAAAAACCGGATACAGCGACGGACTATCCTCCTCGTGGAGGGGAGTCATGATTTGCGCGGGCTCGAGTATGATCTCTGGTAACGCGATTTCGACGGCGCGGTCGGATGAATTAATTATTCGAGTTACCGCTTTGCCCCGAATTACTCTGACGAGAGCGTTTCCGAAAAATATGCCCGGCGCAAGATCGATACGAGGAATTATACCTTCCGCGAGATTCGAATTAACTACGCGGACCTTGATACCGATATTTGATCTCGGCGGAATGGAGATACGGTCTCCTGACTTCGGAGAAGCTGCTTTGTCTTGCGTTCGAAGCTTCGATTTCGTTGCTGCATCGCGTTTCAGCGGAGGCGATGATTTACGCGGCGGGCGCGGCGGCGGAGGGGGAATAGATTCCGTGCGCGGCGCTTGTTTACGTTTCGGCGATAGGAGAGGCTTTATTTTCGAGTCCGGTGACGGTTCCTCGAGTGCTTCGATATCGTCTTCGAAAGGAATTCTCTTACCATTCCATTTGATTATTTTATTTGGAAAAGAGATTTCTGCGTCCATACAGAACCCGGAGCCGAGGATCCCGCTTGGTTTAAGGGGAAAATCATCCTCGACCACATTAAAAGGGACGACGCGACCGAAAATGACAAGATTCACCGTCCCTAAGGTTGCGGTTTTGCCATCGGTTACCCCTGTTATTATTACGATCTCGGACTTATCGATTCGCGCGGATGCTTTTAGAGCCGAACGTTTTATAATATTTATTTCCGCCCCAGTGTCCACCATGAAGCGAGTTGGTGAAATTAGAAGATCGGATTTTAGAATTACGTTTGGCGTGCTAGTTTTTCCGGTTATGTTTATCGCGGCGTTTCGTCGATTTCCGCGTTGGAGTTGTTCGCGGCGAGAGGACGGACTTGGTGCGCGGCCTCGCCACCTGTCTCGCGGCGGGTGCGGAGGCCATTGTCGTTTCCCGAATTTTTATTTACCGCGTTGTTGTACTGTCTTTTGCGGCACTCGCCTATTTCGTGCCCCGGGGTCTTGCAATAGCGACAAAATTTGGGCGCGTCCCTGGCTACGATTTGTCTCGGTTGTTCGTACGCGGGGCCTCGAGTAGGAGGCGGTACGTCCCTGGATCGCAAGTATTCCTGCGGTCGGTACGGCGATGGCGGTCTGAGCCGACACTCGGTCGCGTAATGTCCGATATTATTGCATTTTCGGCAAATAATTTCGGCTGGTTTTTCGCGCGATTCTGGTCGCGCGACACGCGATCTACCTAGCCGGTTGCAATCACGTTCGTGCATTTGATAGAGCTCCCGCGCTCGAGCGAACGTTTCTCGCAATGTACCGAATGAACTTATAGTCATTTGCATTCGAATTTCCGGAATGAGACCGTCTTTAAAACATTGTAATGTGAGCGCGTCTACGTCATCGAGCGATTCCGGTGTGTCTCGTCGAGCAAGCCTTTCGCAATCAATTATAGCGGTTCTAAGATCTTTTACTCGACCGATGTAATCTAGAATGTGCTCGTTCGCGCGCATAAATATATTGGCAAGTTCACCCCGATAATGATGAGCTGATTTTACGGAGCAAAATGTGCTGCGAAGAACGTCCGTTAATTCGAGTATTGTGTAACACGGCTCGTCTTCTAGCGCGGCGTAGGCACGACCCTTGAGTTTTCCCTTAAGCAGGCGTGTGAAAGTTCGCTCGCACCCATTAGGGATAAGCTCATAAGCGCGTTTACACGCTCGGGTAAACTGAAGAATGGGAATGTTCTGACCATCGAATGTCGGCACGGCTTCGAGGGCCTGCTTAAGCGATAGCTCGTCGTGTTGCGAACTATTTGTATTGAAATCGGAGCTCGAATTATGTCCGGAAAGCGGATTTCCCCGAGGAATATCCAGCGAAACGGTATCGTCGCGCGTTAAATCAGGCGTTCTGCGAATAGATTCTAATTCACGACGTAAAATTTCTATTTGCTGGAGCAACGCGGCATTACTCGGATCGGTCGCTTTCGTATTTTTCGCGGAAGTATTTGGTTGCGCGGTACTAGGAAGAGGCTCGGCGATAGCGTCTTGGAAATCAAGCGTTCTGCTAGTGCGTTTTTTCGCGTTCGGAATCGGCCATCGCGGCGGCTCGCTGTGTCTGCTGGCGCGTTTTTGTCGGAGTCCGGGTTGCCATATCTAGTTTCGCGGTTCCTTTCGGCGGAATTTCCGGAGGAAACGCGTGGCTATCCCACCGCTGTCACCAAAAATAACTTTCGTGTCACGTCCCGAGGTGCGGTTGCGCTCGCAACGGTGGCACAAAGTCGTAACCGTTCCCGAAAATAACGCGAATTGCGTCCGGACCGGGTTCGTTGGCGTTTCGGACTCGATAAAACGGTAATTAACACTAAACTTACCTTGCGAAGGCTTGATTCCGCTGTCTGATTTCTCTTTCTAGGTACCTGGAGCGCCTTGGATCCGCAACCGGGATGGCGGCGGCGTACGGCTGGAACGGAGGTAGGGTCGTGCGGCGAAGGAAACCTCCTTCACAGGTACCAGGACTCGAACGCAGGAAATTGAATATTCTGGTGCATCACCCACGTATTCCCGAGCGAGACGACGAATAAACTCTCTCCTCCCCGCGCGTCGTGTACGCTTTGTCGGAGGTGCAAGGCTCGTCGAGAATACTTGAACTTCGGTCGAGTACGGCGCGGCTAAGCGTTGGTTCGCTCTAGCTTACCGGGATCAACCTGGGCGCAAGATATTCTGTATACGGTAGAAGTGAGGATGGAGCAACTAAGCGCTGGTTCGCTCTAGTCGTCGAGCCTCAAGACTATCGCAGATGAGATATAGAAATAGAATAATCGCGAGCGTACCCGTGGAGTAGAATTAAGGAATTGTATTTGGACTCGAATAAAGATACTTTGAATCTGGTAAAAATAAACTATATTCTATGATTTCACTATACTAAATACACTTGACTAAGTTCTAAGTTACTGACTAGCGATTACAATGAGAATTAGAAATAGTATAAAGTATCGAATGGACTCCGCTATGGGAGTATGGATAGAGACGAATGCATTAGAGCTAATTGCTCGTTGCGAATGAGCCTATTGCTCGGATCGGAAGTGCATCGTTCGGATGCTGGATTAGAACTCCTCGGTTCGGAGATGAGATACGAACTGACTCTCGGATCTCGCGTCCGCGACCTCCTCGGGTCGCGCGGCGCGCGAGTCGCTGGGCCCTCGCGGTGGGGCGGACGGTCGGAGTAGGGCGGCCGCTCGGCCCTCGTGGTGGGGCGGCCGTTCGGAGTGGGGCGCGGCCCGCGTTAAGCGTGAGCCGCGAGCGTCGAGTGTGCGCGCGAGTGCACGGAACATAACCGTGCATGAATAAAATATATACATATATTCACTTAAATCTAGGTGTGTGTTGGTGTGTATGTACATAGGTGAGTAGTGTGCTTATTCTAATCCCACATGTACGAGAAGTACGTATAGGGCTTCGTGATTGCTGGGGATTCGACCCAGTACGTGTCGGAGAGCTCCTCGCCCTCGTAATACGGGGTGAAGTCCTCCCCCTCGTGTGTGGAGATCGCGCGTGAGCGCGGCATGCTGCATCCCTCTTCCCTCTCGTACCTTTGTCTCCTTCTGTAGGGACGGCGAGTCGGCGGGTGGCCCGTGTGCAGGGGCTCCGGATACGGATGCTGGGGATGATGAGGTGGACGCCGGAGGGTGGCAGGCGGTACGCCTGACGTTACACATGACACTTCGCAATGAATATTATATCTTATCATGAAACATAGGAATGAGGTGCCATATCGCGTTTTGAGAAGCATTAGATCCCTATTGCTACGATACGTAGATATCTGCAAACGCTATTTCCTAGCATGGAAGTGTCGCATTTACATTCTTTTGATGTGAATACGAGATATACATGACATTCCACAATGAATATTATATCTTATTACGAAACATCGAAATGAAATACGACTTCTCGTTTTAAGAAGCATTAGAACTCTATTGCTACGATACGTAGACATCTGCAAACGCTATTTCCTAGCATGGAAGTGTCGCATTTACATTCTTTTGAAGTGAATACGAGGTATGCATGACACTTCGCAATGAATATTATATCTTATCAAGAAACATAAAGGAAACATGCGATATCGCGTTTTAAGAAGCAAAAGAACTCTATTTTTTCGATACGTAGACATCTGCAAACAATATTTCCTAGCAAGGAAGTGTCGCATTTACAATCTTTTGAAGTGAATACGAGGTATACATAACACTCCACAATGAATATTATATCTTATCACGAAGCATAGAAATGAAATGCGACATCTCGTTTTAAGAAGCATTAGAATTCTATTGCTACGATGCGTAGACATCTACCGTCGCTATTTCCTAGCATGGAAGTGTCGCATTTACATTCCATTGAAGTGAATACGAGGTATACATGGCACATCGCAATGGATATTATATCTTATCATGAAACATAGAAATGAGATGCGACATCTCGTTTTCATAAGAATTAGAACTCTATTCTTTCGATACGTGGTCATCTGCAAATGTTATTTCCTAGGAAGGAAGTGTCGCATATACATTCTTTTGAAGTGAATACGAGGTATACATGACACTTCGCAATATATATTATATCTTATCATGAAACATAGAAGTGAGATGCGATATCGCGTTTCTAGAAGCATTAGAGCTCTATTGCTACGATACGTAGATATCTGCAAACAATATTTCCTAGCAAGGAAGTGTCGCATTTACAATCTTTTGAAGCGAATACGAGGTATACATGACACTTCGCAATGAATATTATATCTTATCATGAAACATAGGAATGAGGTGCTATATCGCGTTTTGAGAAGCATTAGAACTCTATTGCTAATATGCGTAGACATCTGCAAACTCTATTTCCTAGCATTACACTTACATTCCACTTACATTCCACTGAAGTGAATACGAGGCATACATAACACTCCACAATGAATATTACAACTTATCACGAAACATACAAATGAAATGCGGCATCTCGTTTTAAGACGCATTAGAACTCTATTGCTACGATACGTAGACATCTGCAAACGCTATTTCCTAGCATGGAAGTGTCATATTTACATTCTTTTGAAGTGAATACGAGGTATACATGACACTTCGCAATGAATATTATACCTTATCATGAAACATAGAAGACAGATGCGATATCGCGTTCTAAGAAGCATTAGAACTCTATTGCTACGATACGTAGACATCTGCAAACGCTATTTCCTAGCATGGAAGTGTCGCATTTACATTCGTTTGAAGTGAATACGAGATATACATGTGTAACGTCAGGCGTACCGCCTGCCACCCTCCGGCGTCCACCTCATCATCCCCAGCATCCGTATCCGGAGCCCCTGCACACGGGCCACCCGCCGACTCGCCGTCCCTACAGAAGGAGACAAAGGTACGAGAGGGAAGAGGGATGCAGCATGCCGCGCCCACGCGCGATCTCAACACACGAGGGGGAGGACTTCACCCCGTATTACGAGGGCGAGGAGCTCTCCGACACGTACTGGGTCGAATCCCCAGCAATCACGAAGCCCTATACGTACTTCTCGTACATGTGGGATTAGAATAAGCACACTACTCACCTATGTACATACACACCAACACACACCTAGATTTAAGTGAATATATGTATATATTTTATTCATGCACGGTTATGTTCCGTTGCACTCGCGCGCACACTCGACGCTCGCGGCTCACGCTTAACGCGGGCCGCGCCCCACTCCGAACGGCCGCCCCACCACGAGGGCCGAGCGGCCGCCCTACTCCGACCGTCCGCCCCACCGCGAGGGCCCAGCGACTCGCGCGCCGCGCGACCCGAGGAGGTCGCGGACGCGAGATCCCAGAGTCAGTTCGCGTCTCATCTCCGAACTGGAGAGTTCCAATCTCATCTCCGAACTGGAGAGTTCGTATCTCATCTCCGAACCGAGGAGTTCTAATCCAGCATCCGAACGATGCACCTCCGATCCGAGCAATAGGCTCATTCGCAACGAGCAATTAGCTCTAATGCATTCGTCTCTATCCATACTCCCATAGCGGAGTCCATTCGATACTTTATACTATTTCTAATTCTCATTGTAATCGCTAGTCAGTAACTTAGAACTTAGTCAAGTGTATTTAGTATAGTGAAATCATAGAATATAGTTTATTTTTACCAGATTCAAAGTATCTTTATTCGAGTCCAAATACAATTCCTTAATTCTACTCCACGGGTACGCTCGCGATTATTCTATTTCTATATCTCATCTGCGATAGTCTTGAGGCTCGACGACTAGAGCGAACCAGCGCTTAGTTGCTCCATCCTCACTTCTACCGTATACAGAATATCTTGCGCCCAGGTTGATCCCGGTAAGCTAGAGCGAACCAACGCTTAGCCGCGCCGTACTCGACCGAAGTTCAAGTATTCTCGACGAGCCTTGCACCTCCGACAAAGCGTACACGACGCGCGGGGAGGAGAGAGTTTATTCGTCGTCTCGCTCGGGAATACGTGGGTGATGCACCAGAATATTCAATTTCCTGCGTTCGAGTCCTGGTACCTGTGAAGGAGGTTTCCTTCGCCGCACGACCCGTACCTCCGTTCCAGCCGTACGCCGCCGCCATCCCGGTTGCGGATCCAAGGCGCTCCAGGTACCTAGAAAGAGAAATCAGACAGCGGAATCAAGCCTTCGCAAGGTAAGTTTAGTGTTAATTACCGTTTTATCGAGTCCGAAACGCCAACGAACCCGGTCCGGACGCAATTCGCGTTATTTTCGGGAACGGTTACGACTTTGTGCCACCGTTGCGAGCGCAACCGCACCTCGGGACGTGACACGAAAGTTATTTTTGGTGACAGCGGTGGGATAGCCACGCGTTTCCTCCGGAAATTCTGCCGAAAGGAACCGCGAAACTAGATATGGCAACCCGGACTCCGACAAAAACGCGCCAGCAGACACAGCGAGCCGCCGCGATGGCCGATTCCGAACGCGAAAAACGCACTAGCAGAACGCTCGACTTCCAAGACGCTATCTCCGAGCCTCTTCCTAGTACCGCGCAACAAAATACTTCCGCGAAAAATACGAAAACGACCGATCCTAGTAATGCCGCGTTGCTCCAGCAAATAGAAATTCTACGTCGTGAAATAGAATCTATCCGCAGAACGCCTGATTTAACGCGCAACGATACCGTTTCTCTGGATATTCCTCGGGGAAATCCGCTTTCCGGACATAATTCGAGCTCCGATTCCAATACAAATAGTTCGCAACACGACGAGCTATCGCTTAAGCAGGCCCTCGAAGCCGTGCCGACATTCGATGGTCAGAACATTCCCATTCTTCAGTTTACCCGAGCGTGTAAACGCGCTTATGAGCTTATCCCTAATGGGTGCGAGCGAACTTTCACACGCCTGCTTAAGGGAAAACTCAAGGGTCGTGCCTACGCCGCGCTAGAAGACGAGCCGTGTTACACAATACTCGAATTAACGGACGTTCTTCGCAGCACTTTTTGCTCCGTAAAATCAGCTCATCATTATCGGGGTGAACTTGCCAATATATTTATGCGCGCGAACGAGCACATTCTAGATTACATCGGTCGAGTAAAAGATCTTAGAACCGCCATAATTGATTGCGAAAGGCTTGCTCGACGAGACACACCGGAATCGCTCGATGACGTAGACGCGCTCACCCTACAATGTTTTAAAGACGGTCTCATTCCGGAAATTCGAATGCAAATGACTATAAGTTCATTCGGTACATTGCGAGAAACGTTCGCTCGAGCGCGGGAGCTCTATCAAATGCACGAACGTGATTGCAACCGGCTAGGTAGATCGCGTGTCGCGCGACCAGAATCGCGCGAAAAACCAGCCGAAATTATTTGCCGAAAATGCAATAATATCGGACATTACGCGACCGAGTGTCGATTCAGACCGCCATCGCCGTACCGACCGCAGGAATACTTGCGACCCAGGGACGTACCGCCTCCTACTCGAGGCCCCGCGTACGAACAACCGAGACAAATCATAGCCAGGGACGCGCCCAAATTTTGTCGCTATTGCAAGACCCCGGGGCACGAAATAGGCGAGTGCCGAAAAAGGCAGTACAACAACGCGGTAAATAAAAATTCGGGAAACGACAATGGCCTCCGCACCCGCCGCGAGACAGGTGGCGAGGCCGCGCACCAAGTCCGTCCTCTCGCCGCGAACAACTCCAACGCGGAAATCGACGAAACGCCGCGATAAACATAACCGGAAAAACTAGCACGCCAAACGTAATTCTAAAATCCGATCTTCTAATTTCACCAACTCGCTTCATGGTGGACACTGGGGCGGAAATAAATATTATAAAACGTTCGGCTCTAAAAGCATCCGCGCGAATCGATAAGTCCGAGATCGTAATAATAACAGGGGTAACCGATGGCAAAACCGCAACCTTAGGGACGGTGAATCTTGTCATTTTCGGTCGCGTCGTCCCTTTTAATGTGGTCGAGGATGATTTTCCCCTTAAACCAAGCGGGATCCTCGGCTCCGGGTTCTGTATGGACGCAGAAATCTCTTTTCCAAATAAAATAATCAAATGGAATGGTAAGAGAATTCCTTTCGAAGACGATATCGAAACACTCGAGGAACCGTCACCGGACTCGAAAATAAAGCCTCTCCTATCGCCGAAACGTAAACAAGCGCCGCGCACGGAATCTATTCCCCCTCCGCCGCCGCACCCGCCGCGTAAATCATCGCCTCCGCTGAAACGCGATGCAGCAACGAAATCGAAGCTTCGAACGCAAGACAAAGCAGCTTCTCCGAAGTCAGGAGACCGTATCTCCATTCCGCCGAGATCAAATATCGGTATCAAGGTCCGCGTAGTTAATTCGAACCTCGCGGAAGGTATAATTCCCCGTATCGATCTTGCGCCGGGTATATTTTTCGGAAACGCTCTCGTCAGAGTAATTCGGGGCAAAGCGGTAACTCGAATAATTAATTCATCCGACCGCGCCGTCGAAATCGCGTTACCAGAAATCGTACTTGAGCCCGCGCAAATCATGACTCCCCTCCACGAGGAGGATAGTCCGTCGCTGTATCCGGTTTTTTCTAAATCTACTAAATCTAACGTATCCGCCGTACCGATCGGCTCATCCCAAAAAGGGAAAACTTCTATTTCTTTCTCGAGTCAGACACCATATTCGACACTCGAAACTCCTCCTTCGCGTTGCAAAATCGCGAATGTTCAACAAATCTCCTATGCTCAGGCGGTTAAAAATAATATACAACAGGCGCCGTTAAAACAGACATCGAAATCCGCCAATCCTTCGAAATCTCGCCTAGACCGAATTCTTAGTCTCCTCCGTCTCGACCACCTCAACGCAGAGGAAAGAGAGCACGTCGTCCGTCTCGTTCAAAGCACGCAGGAGCTTTTTCACATTGAGGGGGATAAATTAGGGCATACGTCAGCAACCACGCACAAGATTCCAACCGTCGACGACCGCCCCGTCAATGTGAAACAATACCGGTTCCCACCAGCTCATAAGGAGGAGATTCGACGACAAGTCGACAAATTTTTACAAAATGGTGTCATCTCTCCGTCAAAATCACCATATAATTCGCCATTGTGGGTTGTCCCAAAGAAACCGGACTCCTTGGGCAACAAGCAATGGCGCGTCGTCATCGACTACCGCGCACTCAATGAGAAATCTGTCGCCGATGCCTATCCCCTCCCTTGCATTACCGAGATACTTGATCAGCTCGGGAGTGCGAAGTATTTTAGTACATTCGATCTCGCGAGCGGATTTCACCAGATCCCAATGGAGCCCGCCGATGCTCCTAAAACTGCTTTTTCGACGCCTCACGGGCATTATGAATTTAAAAGAATGCCATTCGGATTAAAAAATGCGCCAGCGACGTTCCAACGACTTATGGACAATGTCCTGTCCGGTCTCCAGGGGAACGAAATTTTCGTCTATTTGGACGACATTGTTATCTACGCTAGCTCTCTTCAAGAACATCGACTTAAATTCGATAAATTAACTCAACGGCTCAAAGAAGCTAATTTAGTATTGCAGCCGGATAAGTGCGAATTCTTGAGGAGAGAAGTAAGCTATTTGGGTCATATTATCAGTGAGCACGGTGTAAAACCTGACCCTGCGAAAATTAGCGCCGTCAAAAATTTTCCGCGCCCGCGCAACGCGAAACAGATCAAACAATTCCTCGGGCTCGCGGGATACTACAGGCGGTTCATCGCAAATTTTTCCAATATTGCTAAGCCTCTAACGAATTTGTTAAAAAAGGACGCGCCCTTTGTATGGCGTAACGAGCATGAGAATTCATTCGTCAAACTCCGAGATTGCCTATGCGAAGCGCCTATCTTGCAGTACCCCAACTTTAAACAACCATTCGTGATAACGACCGACGCGTCCGCCGAAGCTATTGGTGCTATCTTGAGTCAAGGACCAATAGGCCGCGACTTGCCAATCGCGTACACGTCGCGACTGTTAAACGCTGCGGAGAAAAACTACTCCACGATCGAGAAGGAGTGTCTGGCGATTGTCTACGCCGTCCATTACTTTCGTCCATACATATACGGTAATCAATTCAAACTCGTTACCGACCATCGACCGTTAGTGTGGATGAATTCGGTCAAGGACCCGTCAAGTAGACTCGTACGGTGGAGGCTTAAGTTAGCGGAATTTGACTACGAGATGGTCTATAAAAGTGGAAAAACGAACCTTAATGCGGACGCATTGTCGCGGAATCCCGCTCAAATTTTTCCGCTCTCGTATTCAGAAAACTCGGAGGACGACATCTTCGATGTGCCTCCGGAAACCCGTAAAAAGTATACCACACTAGCGCCTCCTCCTACTCCGGTAACATCAGAACCTGAATTACCGACTCCAGGCACGTCCTTCCGTACCAACACAGCACCACCTCCGCAAGTCGCCAGCGACAGCACCGACTTCTATACTCCTGCTCCAAATGAATTTTTCCGACGCGAACCTCTATTTAATTTCAGCCGTGACGCATTATCAACGCGACGAGACAATGTAGTTGTCTTCGTCACGCAATCTGGGCACCCCTATGACACGGGCGCCAAAGATCTAGCAAACGCTGAAAAATTCCTCCTAAACAAAAATCACGTCCTTACCAAAGCCAAAGTCATACAAATCGGAAACGAATTCCAAATCCAGCTTCCAATCATCGAACATTCCACCAGATCAATCAATTTCCAGACCGTAATAGAAACATTCAGATCCTTGTGCGACGTTGTAAACGAATTACAATTACAAACATTTAGTATCGCACAAACCTATCTAGACTCCGTATCCTGGTCCCGAATCCAGAAAATCCTTCAAGACCTGTTTTACGAAACAACTGTCCAGATTACGGTCTGCCAGGGCCTCATTAAAACCCCTTCGGTCGAAGAGCGACTGAAAATAATAAGAGAAAACCACGACTCCCCTGTGGGAGGTCACAAAGGGGTTAATAAAACTTATTCTCGCATCAGACAACAATACTTTTGGCCAAACATGAAAACACAAATACAAGAATATATTGGCAAATGTAAAAGTTGTCAGACAGAGAAACTGGTCCGGGTAAAGACCAGACAGCCTCTCACTTTAACCGACACCCCTGGCAGGGCATTCGATAAGATTTCAATGGACGTAATGGGTCCTCTTCCCGAAACTTCCGACGGTTATACCAGTATCCTCACGATCCAAGATCTCCTCACTAAATACTCAGTCGCAGTTCCTCTCAAAACCACCACCGCAGTAGACATTGCCGATGCTCTAATAAAAGAATTCATTTGTAAGTTCGGATGCCCGAAAGGCATACTCACGGACCAAGGTTCGAACTTTATAAATAGCTTGATTAAAGCCATAGCAATCAAATTCCGTATTAAGCAATACAAGTCCACTGCGTTCCATCCACAGACAAACGGGTCCGTTGAACGATCTCACCACGTCCTGGCCGAATATCTGAAGCATTACATAGAGTCGAGTAACGATTGGGTGAATTGGTTACCGTACGCAATGTTTTCATACAACACCAGTGTGCACGAGGGTACATTATACACCCCACACGAACTAGTGTTCGGCAGGATAGCTAGGACGCCGTCAGCCACTCCTTTTCAGGACATCTCTGATAACGAAACTTATAGCGACTATCTTATACAACTTCAGGAGAAAATCTCGAAATCTCAGGATTTGGCTAAAGCCAATCTAGACAATGCGAAACGCCGTTCTAAATATTATTATGACCGAAATCTCAATGTCCAAAACTTCGAGGTAGGCCAATGGGTCTATCTTTTAAAAGAGCCGAACAAACATAAGTTCCAGGCACAGTATTCTGGACCGTACCGTATCCTCGAAATTTTGGGCAACTGTAATGTTAAGCTGAATGTAAAAGAGCGCCATAAAATTGTTCATACGAACAAAATCAAAATTTGTAAACGAATGCATAGTATGCAGAGTGTGGATGCTAGTGAAAGAAAAGTGCGAGAAACTGAAAATGAAGTCAGTGAGAGCAGTGACATTCAAACGAACGCTGAAAGTGAAAGCGACGGAAGTGCCTGCAATCCGAAGGAAGCCCGCAGTCACGGTCCAATCTCCAAACGTTATCGCCAGGATCAACCAGGCGAAAAACCTCAGATTCCGCAGCATCCAGCCGACAGGACCAAGAGAAGGATCCAGCATCCCGAAATCTACCCAACAGACAAGAGATCTCGGCATGGCCGAGATTCTTTTTCCAAGGGGGGTGGTGTAACGTCAGGCGTACCGCCTGCCACCCTCCGGCGTCCACCTCATCATCCCCAGCATCCGTATCCGGAGCCCCTGCACACGGGCCACCCGCCGACTCGCCGTCCCTACAGAAGGAGACAAAGGTACGAGAGGGAAGAGGGATGCAGCATGCCGCGCCCACGCGCGATCTCCACACACGAGGGGGAGGACTTCACCCCGTATTACGAGGGCGAGGAGCTCTCCGACACATACTGGGTCGAATCCCCAGCGATCACGAAGCCCTATACGTACTTCTCGTACATGTGGGATTAGAATAAGCACACTACTCATATATGTACATACACACCAACACACACCTAGATTTAAGTAAATATATGTATATATTTTATTCATGCACGGTTATGTTCCGTGCACTCGCGCGCACACTCGACGCTCGCGGCTCACGCTTAACGCGGGCCGCGCCCCACTCCGAACGGCCGCCCCACCACGGGGGCCGAGCGGCCGCCCTACTCCGACCGTCCGCCCCACCGCGAGGGCCCAGCGACTCGCGCGCCGCGCGACCCGAGGAGGTCGCGGACGCGAGATCCCAGAGTCAGTTCGCGTCTCATCTCCGAACTGGAGAGTTCCAATCTCATCTCCGAACTGGAGAGTTCGTATCTCATCTCCGAACCGAGGAGTTCTAATCCAGCATCCGAACGATGCACCTCCGATCCGAGCAATAGGCTCATTCGCAACGAGCAATTAGCTCTAATGCATTCGTCTCTATCCATACTCCCATAGCGGAGTCCATTCGATACTTTATACTATTTCTAATTCTCATTGTAATCGCTAGTCAGTAACTTAGAACTTAGTCAAGTGTATTTAGTATAGTGAAATCATAGAATATAGTTTATTTTTACCAGATTCAAAGTATCTTTATTCGAGTCCAAATACAATTCCTTAATTCTACTCCACGGGTACGCTCGCGATTATTCTATTTCTATATCTCATCTGCGATAGTCTTGAGGCTCGACGACTAGAGCGAACCAGCGCTTAGTTGCTCCATCCTCACTTCTACCGTATACAGAATATCTTGCGCCCAGGTTGATCCCGGTAAGCTAGAGCGAACCAACGCTTAGCCGCGCCGTACTCGACCGAAGTTCAAGTATTCTCGACGAGCCTTGCACCTCCGACAAAGCGTACACGACGCGCGGGGAGGAGAGAGTTTATTCGTCGTCTCGCTCGGGAATACGTGGGTGATGCACCAGAATATTCAATTTCCTGCGTTCGAGTCCTGGTACCTGTGAAGGAGGTTTCCTTCGCCGCACGACCCGTACCTCCGTTCCAGCCGTACGCCGCCGCCATCCCGGTTGCGGATCCAAGGCGCTCCAGGTACCTAGAAAGAGAAATCAGACAGCGGAATCAAGCCTTCGCAAGGTAAGTTTAGTGTTAATTACCGTTTTATCGAGTCCGAAACGCCAACGAACCCGGTCCGGACGCAATTCGCGTTATTTTCGGGAACGGTTACGACTTTGTGCCACCGTTGCGAGCGCAACCGCACCTCGGGACGTGACACATGACACTTCGCAATGAATATTATATCTTATCATGAAACATAGGAATGAGGTGCCATATCGCGTTTTGAGAAGCATTAGATCTCTATTGCTACGATACGTAGATATCTGCAAACGCTATTTCCTAGCATGCAAGTGTCGCATTTACAATCTTTTGAAGTGAATACGAGGTATACATAACACTCCACAATGAATATTATATCTTATCACGAAACATAGAAATGGAATGCGACATCTCGTTTTAAGGAGCATTAGAACTCCATTCTTACGATACGTGGTCATCTGGAAACGCTATTTCCTAGCAAGGAAGTGTCGCTTTTACATTCTTTTGAAGAGAATAAGAGGTATACATGACACTTCGCAATGAAAATTATACCTTATCTCGAATCACAGAAGTGAGATGTGATATCGCGTTTTAGGAAGCATTAGAACTCTATTGCTACGATACGTAGACATCTGCAAACGCTATTTCCTAGCAAGGAAGTTTCGCATTTACATTCATCTGAAGTGAATACGAGGTATAATGACACTTCGCAATGAATATTATACCTTATCTCGAAACATAGAAGTGAGATGCGACATCTCGTTTTAAGAAGCATTAGAACCCTGTTGCTACGATACGTAGACTTCTGCAAACGCTATTTCCAAGCATGGAAGTGTCGCATTTACATTCTTTTGAAGTGAATACGAGGTATACATGACACTTCGCAATGGATATTATATCTTATCATGAAACATAGTAGTGAGATGCGATATCGCGTTTTAAGAAGCATTAGAACTCTATTGCTACGATACGTAGACATCTGCAAACTCTATTTCCTAGCATGGAAGTGTCGCATTTACATTCTTTTGAAGTGAATACGAGGTATACATGACACTTCGCAATGAATATTATATCTTATCATGAAACATAGAAGTGAGATGCGATATTGTAACGTCAGGCGTACCGCCTGCCACCCTCCGGCGTCCACCTCATCATCCCCAGCATCCGTATCCGGAGCCCCTGCACACGGGCCACCCGCCGACTCGCCGTCCCTACAGAAGGAGACAAAGGTACGAGAGGGAAGAGGGATGCAGCATGCCGCGCCCACGCGCGATCTCCACACACGAGGGGGAGGACTTCACCCCGTATTACGAGGGCGAGGAGCTCTCCGACACATACTGGGTCGAATCCCCAGCGATCACGAAGCCCTATACGTACTTCTCGTACATGTGGGATTAGAATAAGCACACTACTCATATATGTACATACACACCAACACACACCTAGATTTAAGTAAATATATGTATATATTTTATTCATGCACGGTTATGTTCCGTGCACTCGCGCGCACACTCGACGCTCGCGGCTCACGCTTAACGCGGGCCGCGCCCCACTCCGAACGGCCGCCCCACCACGGGGGCCGAGCGGCCGCCCTACTCCGACCGTCCGCCCCACCGCGAGGGCCCAGCGACTCGCGCGCCGCGCGACCCGAGGAGGTCGCGGACGCGAGATCCGAGAGTCAGTTCGCGTCTCATCTCCGAACCGGAGAGTTCCAAACTCACCTCCGAACCGGAGAGTTCGTATCTCATCTCCGAACCGAGGAGTTCTAATCCAGCATCCGAACGATGCACTTCCGATCCGAGCAATAGGCTCATTCGCAACGAGCAATTAGCTCTAATGCATTCGTCTCTATCCATACTCCCATAGCGGAGTCCGTTCGATACTTTATACTATTTCTAATTCTCATTGTAATCGCTAGTCAGTAACTTAGAATTTAGTCAAGTGTATCTAGTATAGTGAAATCATAGAATATAGTTTATTTTTACCAGATTCAAAGTATCTTTATTCGAGTTCAAATACAATTCCTTAATTCTAATCCACGGGTACGCTCGCGATTATTCTAATTCTATATCTCATCTACGATAGTCTTGAGGCTCGACGACTAGAGCGAACCAGCGCTTAGTTGCTCCATCCTCACTTCTACCGTGTACAGAATATCTTGCGCCCAGGTCGATCCCGGTAAGCTAGAGCGAACCAACGCTTAGCCGTGCCGTATTCAACCGAGGTTCAAGTATTCTCGATGAGCCTTGCACCTCCGACAAAGCGTACACGACGCGCGGGGAGGAGAGAGTTCATTCGTCGTCTCGCTCGGGAATACGTGGGTGATGCACCAGAATATTCAACTTCCTACGTTCGAGTCCTGGTTCCTGTGAAGGAGGTTTCCTTCGCCGCACGACCCGTACGAGTCGCCAATCGTCAGGGCCAAACGCCGATACCTGCCAGCCGGAGTCAACCCGCCTGGACGCTTATTCCCGTAGACGTACCTCCGTTCCAGCCGTACGCCGCCGCCATCCCGGTTGCGGATCCAAGGCGCTCCAGGTACCTGGAAAGAGAAATCAGACAGCGGAATCAAGCCTTCGCAAGGTAAGTTTAGTGTTAGTTACCGTTTTATCGAGTCCGAAACGCCAACGAACCCGGTCCGGACGCAATTCGCGTTATTTTCGGGAACGGTTACGACTTTGTGCCACCGTTGCGAGCGCAACCGCACCTCGGGACGTGACAATATCGCGTTTTAGGAAGCATTAGAAATCTATTGCTACGATACGTAGACATCTGCAAACGCTATTTCCTAGCATGCAAGTGTCGCATTTACATTCTCTTGAAGTGAATACGAGGTATACATGACACTTCGCAATGAATATTATATCTTATCATAAAACATAGAAGTGAGTTGCGATATCGCGTTTTAAGAATCATTGGAACTCTATTGTTTCCACACGTAGTCATCTGGAAACGCTATTTACTAGCAAGGAAGTGTCGCACTTACATCTCTTTGAAGTGAATACGAGGTATACATGACACTTCGCAATGAATATTATATCTGATAATGAAACATAGAAGTGAGATGCGACATCGCGTTTTGAGAAGCAGTAGAACCCTATTGCTTCGATACGTAGACATCTGCAAACTCTACTTCCTAGCAGGGAAGTGTCGCATTTACATTCATTTGAAGTGAATACGAGGTATACATGACACTTCGCAATGAATATTATATCTTATCATGAAACATAGAAGTGAGATGCGATATCGCGTTTTAGAAGCATTAGAACTCTATTGCTACGATACGTAGACATCAGCAAACGCTATTTCCTAGCATGGAAGTGTAGCATTTACATTCTTCTGAAGTGAATACGAGGTATACATGACACTTCGCAATGGATATTATATCATATCATGAAACATAAAAATGAGATGCGATATCTCATTTTAAGAAGTATTAGAACTCCATTCTTACGATACATGGTCATCTGGAAACGCTATTTCCTAGCAAGGAAGTGTCGCATTTACATTCTTTTGAAGTGAATACGAGGTATACATATCATTGCACAATGAATATTATATCTTATCACGAAACATAGAAATGAAATGCGACATCTCGTTTTAAGAAGCAGTAGAAATCTATTGCTACGATACGTAGACATCTGCAAACGCTATTTCCTAGCATGGAAATGACGCATTGCATTCTTTTGAAGTGAATACGAGGTATACATGACACTTCGCAATGAAAATTATATCTTATCATAAAACATAGAAGTGAGATGCGATATCGCGTTTTAAGAACCATTAGAACGCTATTGTTTCCACACGTAGTCATCTGGAAACGCCATTTCCTAGCAAGGAAGTGCCGCACTTACATCCCTTTGAAGTGAATACGAGGTATACATGACACTTCGCAATGAATATTATATCTGATCATGAAACATAGAAATGAGATGCGACATCGCATTTTGAGAAGCAGTAGAACCTTATTGCTTCGATACGTAGACATCTGCAAACTCTACTTCCTAGCAGGGAAGTGTCGCATTTACATTCTTTTGAAGTGAATACGAGGTATACATGACACTTCGCAATGAATATTATATCTTATCATGAAACATAGAAGTGAGATGCGATATCGCGTTTTAAGAAGCATTAGAACTCTATTGCTACGATACGTAGACATCTGCAAACGCTATTTGCTAGCATGGAGGTGTCGCATTTACATTCTCTTGAAGTGAATACGAGGTATACATGACACTTCGCAATGATTATTATATCTTATCAAGAAACATAAAGGAAATACGCGATATCGCGTTTCAAGAAGCAATAGATCTCTATTTTTACGATACGTAGACATCCGCAAACAATATTTCCTAGCAAGGAAGTGTCGCATTTACAATCTTTTGAAGTGAATACGAGGTATACATAACACTCCACAATGAATATTATATCTTATCACGAAACATAGAAATGAAATGCGACATCTCGTTCTAAGGAGCATTAGAACTCCATTCTTACGATACGTGGTCATCTGGAAACGCTATTTCCTAGCAAGGAAGTTTCGCTTTTACATTCTTTTGAAGAGAATACGAGGTATACATGACACTTCGCAATGGATATTATATCTTATCTCGAAACATAGAAGTGAGGTGAGATATCGCGTTTTAAGAAGCATTAGAACTCTATTGCTACGATACGTAGACATCTGCAAACGCTATTTGCTAGCATGGAGGTGTCGCATTTTCATTCTTTTGAAGTGAATACGAGATATACATGACACTTCGCAATGAATATTATATCTTATCATGAAGCATAGGAATGAGGTGCTATATTGCGTTTTGAGAAGCATTAGAACTCTATTGCTAATATACGTAGACAACTGCAAACTCTATTTCCTAGCATGGACACGTGGCAGTTACATTCCACTGAAGTGAATACGAGGTATACATAACATTACACAATGAGTATTATATCTTATTACGAAACATAGAAATGGAATACGACATCTCGTTTTAAGAAGCATTATTACTCTATTGCTGTGATACGTAGACATCTGCAAACAATATTTCCTAGCAAGTGTCGCATTTACGTTCTTTTGAAGTGAATACGAGGTATACATGACACTTCGCAATGAATATTATACCTTATCATGAAACATAGAAGAGAGGTGCGATATCGCGTTTTAAGAAGCATTAGAACTCTATTGCTACGATACGTAGACATCTGCAAACGCTATTTCCTAGCATGGAAGTGTCGCATTTACTTTCGTTTGAAGTGAATACGAGATATACATGACGCTTCGCAATGAATATTATATCTTATCATGAAACATAGAAGTGAGATGCGATATCGCGTTCTAAGAAGCACTAGAACTCTATTGCTACGATACGTAGACATCTGCAAACGCTATTTCCCAGGATGGAATGGTCGCATTTACATTCTTTTGAAGTGAGTACGAGGTATACATAACACTCCATAATGAATATTATATCTTCTCATGAAACATAGCAGTGAGATACGATATCGCGTTTTAAGAAGCATTAGAACTCTATTGCTACGATACGTAGACATCTGCAAACGCTATTTCCTAGCATGGAAGTGTCGCATTTACATTCGTTTGAAGTGAATACGAGATATACATGACACTTCGCAATGAATATTATATCTTATCATGAAACATAGGAATGAGGTGCCATATCGCGTTTTGAGAAGCATTAGATCTCTATTGCTACGATACGTAGGTATCTGCAAACGCTATTTCCTAGCATGGAAGTGTCGCATTTACATTCTTTTGATGTGAATACGAGATATACATGACACTTCGCAATGAATATTATATCTTATCATGAAACATAGGAATGAGGTGCTATATCGCGTTTTGAGAAGCATTAGAACTCTATTGCTACGATACGTAGACATCTGCAAACGGTATTTCCCAGCATGGAAGTGTCATATTTACATTCTTTTGAAGTGAATACGAGGTATACATGACACTTCGCAATGAATATTATATCTTATCATGAAACATAGAAGTGAGATGCGATATCGCGTTTTAAGGAGCATTAGATCTCTATTGCTACGATACGTAGGTATCTGCAAACGCTATTTCCTAGCATGGAAGTGTCGCATTTACATTCTTTTGATGTGAATACGAGATATACATGACACTTCGCAATGAATATTATATCTTATCATGAAACATAGGAATGAGGTGCTATATCGCGTTTTGAGAAGCATTAGAACTCTATTGCTACGATACGTAGACATCTGCAAACGGTATTTCCCAGCATGGAAGTGTCATATTTACATTCTTTTGAAGTGTATGCGAGGTATAAATGACACTTCCCAATGAATATTATATCGTATCATGAAATATAGAAATAAAATGCGATATCGCGATTTAGGAAGCATTAGAAATCTATTGCTGCGATACGTAGACATCTGCAAACGCTACTTCCTAGCGAGGAAGTGTCGCAATTACATTCTCTTGAAGTGAATACGAGGTATACATGACAGTTCGCAATGAGTATATTATCTTATCATGAAGCGTAGAAATGAGATGCGCTATCTCGTTTTAAGAAGCATTACAAATCTATTGCTTTGATACGTAGACATCTGCAAACGCTATTTCCTAGCAAGGAAGTGTCGCATTTACATTCATTGCAAGTGTAGACGAGGTATACATGCCACTCAGCAATGAATATTATATCTTATCATGAAGCATAGGAATGAGATGCGATATCTCGTTTTAAGAAGCATAAGAACTTTATTGCTTCGATACTTAGACATCTGCAAACGCTATTTCCTATCAAGGAAGTGTCGCATTTACATTCCATTGAAGTGAATACGAGGTATACATGCCGCTCCGCAATGAATATTATATCTTATCATGAAAGATAGAAATTAGATGCGATATCTCGTTTTAAGAAGCATTAGAATTCTATTGCTTCGATACGTAGATATCTGCAAACGCTACTTCGTAGCAAGCCAGTGTCGCATTTACATTCATTTGAAGTGTAGACGAGGAATACACAACACTTCGCAATGAATATTATATCTTATCATGAGACATAGGAATGTGGTGCGATATCGCGTTTTAAGAAGCATTAGAGCTCTATTGCCTCGATACTTGGACATCTGCAAACGCTATTTCCTATCAAGGAAGTGTCGCATTTACATTCATTTGAAGTGTATCCGAGGTATACATGCCACACCGCAATGAATATTATATCTTATCATGAGGCACAGGAATGAGATGCGATATCTCGTTTTAAGAAACTTTAGAACTCTATTTCTACGATACGTAGATATCTGAGTTACGCTATTTCCTAGCAAGGAAGTGTCGTATTTACATTCGTTTGGAATGAATACGAGGTATACATGACATTTCGCAATGAATATTATATCTTATCACGAAACACGGAAATGAAATGCGACATGTCGTTTTAAGAAGCATTAGGACCCTTTTGCTACGATAAGTAGACATCTGCAAACGATATTCCCAAGGATGGAAACGTCGCATTTACATTCTTTTGAAGTTAGTACGAGGTATAGATGACACTTCGCAATGAATATTATATCTTATCATGAAACATAGAAGTGAGATGCGACATCGCGTTTTAAGTAGCATTAGAACTCTATTGCTACGATACGTGGACATATGAATACGCTATTTCCTAGCAAGGAAGTGTCGCATTCACATTCATTTGAAGTGTATGCGAGGTATACATGACACTCCGCAATGAATATTATATCTTATCATGAAACATAGAAATGAGATGCGATATCGCGTTATAAGAAGCATTAGGACTCTATTGCTTCGATACGTAATCATTTGCAAGCGCTATTTCCTAGCAAGGAAGTGTCGCATTTACATTCTTTGGAAGTGAGTACGAGGCATACATGACACTCCACAATGAATATTATATCTTATCATGAAGCATAGAAATGAGATGCGATATCGCGTTTTGAGAAGCACTACAACTCTATTGCTACGATACGCAGACATCTGCAATCGCTATTTCCTAGCAACCAATAGTCGCATTTACATTCATTTGAAGTGAATACGATGTATACATGACACATCGCAATGAATATTATATCTTATCACGAAATATAGAAATGAGATGCGATATCGCGATATAAGTAGCATTAGAACTCTATTGCTACGATACGTAGGCATCTGAATACGCCATTTCCTAGCAAGGAAGTGTCGCATTTACATTCGTTTGGAGGGAATACGAGGTATACATGACACTTCGCAATGAATATTATATCTCATCATGAAACATAGAAGTAAGATGCGATATCGCGATTTAAGAAGCATTAGAACTCTATTGCCTCGACGCGTAGACAGCTGCAGACGCTATTTCCTAGCATGGAAGTGTCGCATTTACATTCTTTTGAAGTGAATACGAGGTGTACATGACACTTCGCAATGAATATTATATCTTATCAGGAAACATAGAAATGAGATGCTATAACGAGTTCTGAGAAGCATTAGAACTCCATTGCTACGATACGTAGACATCTACAATCGCTATTTCCTAGCAACCAATAGTCGCATTACATTCTTTTGAAGTGAATTCGAGGTTTACATGACACTTCGGAATGAATATTATAACTTATCACGAAACATAGAAATGAGATGCGATATCGCGATCTAAGAAGCATTAGAACTCTATTGCTACGATACGTAGGCATCTGCAAACGCTATGCCCTAGCAATGAATAGTCGCATTTACATTCTTTTGATGTGAGTACGAGGTATACATGACACTTCGCAATGAATATTATATCTTATAATGAAACAAAGAATTGAGATTCAATTTCGCGTTTTAAGAAGCATTAGAACTCTATTGCCTCGACGCGTAGACTTCTGCAGACGCTATTTCCTAGCATGGAAGTGTCGCATTTACATTCTTTTGAAGTGAATACGAGGTGTACATGACACTTCGCAATGAATATTATATCTTATCAGGAAACATAGAAATGAGATGCTATAACGCGTTTTGAGAAGCATTAGAACCCTATTGCTACGATACGTAGACATCTGCAATCGCTATTTCCTTGCAACCAATAGTCGCATTTACATTCTTTTGAAGTGAATTCGAGGTTTACATGACACTTCGGAATGAATATTATAACTTATCACGAAACATAGAAATGAGATGCGATATCGCGATCTAAGAAGCATTAGAACTCTATTGCTACGATACGTAGACATCTGCAAATGCTATTTCCTAGCAAGGAAGTGTCGCATTTACATTCGTTTGGAGGGAATACGAGGTACACATGACACTTCGCAATGAATATTATATCTTATCACGAAACGTAGAAATGAGTTGCGATATCGCGATTTAAGTAGCATTAGAACACTATTGCTACGATACGTAGAAATCTGAATACGCTATTGCCAAGCAAGGAAGTGTCGCACTTACATTCGTTTGGAGTGAATACGCGGTATACATGGCACTTCGCAATGAATATTACATCTTATCACGAAACGTAGAAATGCGTTGCGATATCGCGATTTAAGTAGCATTAGAAACCTATTGCTACGATACGTGGACATCTGAATGCGCTATTTCCTAGCATGGAAGTGTCGCACTTACATTCTTTTGATGTGAATACGGGGTATACATGACACTTCGCAATGAATATTATATCTTATCACGAAACGTAGAAATGAGTTGCGATATCGCGATTTAAGTAGCATTAGAACTCTATTGCTACGAAACGTAGACATCTAAATACGCTATTGCCTAGCAAGGAAGTGTCGCATTTACATTCGTTTGGAGTGAATACGAGGTATACATGACATTTCGCAATGAATATTATATCTTATCATGAAGCATAGAAATGAGATGCGATATCGCGTTTTGAGAAGCATTAGAACTCTATTGCTACGATACGTAGACATCTGCAAATGCTATTTCCTAGCAAGGAATAGTCGCATTTAAGTTCTTTTGAAGTGAATACGAGGTGTACATGACACTTCGCAATGAATATTATATCCTATCTGCAAACATAGAAATGAGATGCGATATCGCGTTTTGAGAAGCATTAGAACTCTATTGCTACGATACGTAGACATCTGCAACCGCTATTTCCTAGCAACCAATAGCCGCATTTACATTATTTTGAAGTGAATTCGAGGTTTACATGACACTTCGGAATGAATATTATAACTTATCACGAAACATAGTAATGAGATGCGTTATCGCGGGTTGAGAAGCAATGGAACTCTATTGCTACGATACCTAGACATCTGCAAATGCTATTTCCTAGAAAGAAATAGTCGCACTTACATTCTTTTGAAGTGAATACGAGGTATACATGACACTTCGCAATGAATATTATATCTTGTCATGAAACATAGAAGTGAGATGCGATATCACGTTTTAAGAAGCATTAGAACCCTATTGCCTTGACGCGTAGACATCTGCAAACGCTATTCCCTAGCATGGAAGTTTCGCATTTACATTCTTTTGAAGTGAATTCGAGGTATACATGACACTTCGCAATGAATATTACATCTTATAATGAAACATAGAATTGAGATTCGATATCGCGATTAAAGAAGCATTAGAACTCTATTGGCACGACGCGTAGACATCTGCAGACGCTATTTCCTAGCATGGGAGTGTCGCATTTACATTCTTTTGAAGTGAATACGAGGTATACCTGACACTTCGCGATGAATATTATATCTTATCGCGGAACATATAAATGAGATGCGATATCGCGTTTTGAGAAGCATTAGAACTCTATTGCTACGATACGTAGACATCTGCAATCGCTATTTCCTAGCAACCAATAGTCGCATTTACATTCTTTTGAAGTGAATACGAGGTATACATGACGCTTTCGCAATGAATATTATATCTTATCACGAAACATAGAAATGAGATGCGATATCGCGATTTAAGTAGCATTGGAACCCTATTGCCACGATACGTAGACATCTGAATACTCTATTTCCTAGCAAGGAAGTGTCGCATTTACATTCACTTGGAGTGAATACGAGGTATACATGACACTTCGCAATGAATATTATGTCTTATCATGAAGCATAGAAATGAGATGCGATATCGCGGGTTTAGAAGCATTGGAACTCTATTGCTACGATACCTAGACATCTGCAAGTGCTATTTCCTAGAAAGAAATGGTCGCATTTACATTCTTTTCAAGTGAATACGAGGTATACATGACACTTCGCAATGAATATTATATCTTATCATGAAACATAGAAGTGAGATGCGATATCGCTTTTTAAGAAGCATTAGAACTCTATTACCTCGACGCGTATACATCTGCAGACGCTATTTCCTAGCATGGAAGTGTCGCATTTACATTTTTTTGAAGTGAATACGAGGTGTACATGACACATCGCAATGAATATTATATCTTATCATGAAACATAGAAATGAGATGCGATATCGAGATTTCAGTAGCATTAGAAATCTATTGCTACCATACGTAGACATCTGAATACGCTACTTCCTAGCAGGGAAGTGTCGCATTTACATTCGTTTGGAGTGAATACCAGGTATACATGACACTTCGCAATGAATATTATATCTTATCATGAAGCATAGAAATGAGATGCGATATCTCGTTTTGAGAAGTATTAGAACTCCATTGCTACGATACGTAGTCATCTGCAAACGCTATTTCCTAGCAAGGAAGATTCGCATTTACATTCTTTTGAAGTGAATACGAGGTATACATGACACTTCGCAATGACCATTATATCTTATCATGTATCATAAAAGTGAGATGCGATATCGCGTTTTAAGAAGCATTAGAACCCTATTGCCTCGATGCGGAGATATCTGCAAAGGCTATTTCCTAGCATGGAAATGTCACATTTACATTCTTTTGAAGTGAATACGAGGTATACATGACACTTCGCAATGAACATTATATCTTATCATGTATCATAAAAGTGAGATGCGATATCGCGTTTTAAGAAGCATTAGAACCCTATTGCCTCGATGCGGAGATATCTGCAAAGGCTATTTCCTAGCATGGAAATGTCACATTTACATTCTTTTGAAGTGAATACGAGGTGTACATGACACATCGCAATGAATATTATATCTTATCATGAAACATAGAAATGAGATGCGATATCGAGATTTAAGTAGCATTCGAAATCTATTGCTACCATACGTAGACATCTGAATACGCTACTTCCTGGCAGGGAAGTGTCGCATTTACATTCGTTTGGAGTGAATACCAGGTATACATGGCACTTCGCAATGAATATTATATCTTATCATGAAGCATAGAAATGAGATGCGATATCTCGTTTTGAGAAGTATTAGAACTCCATTGCTACGATACATAGTCATCTGCAAACGCTATTTCCTAGCAAGGAAGATTAGCATTTACATTCTTTTGAAGTGAATACGAGGTATATATGACACTTCGCAATGAACATTATATCTTATCATGTAACATAAGAGTGAGATGCGATATCGCGTCTTAAGAAGAATTCGAACCCTATTTCCTCGATGCGGAGATATCTGCAAACGCTATTTCCTAGCCTGGAAGTGTCGCATTTACATTCTTTTGAAGTGAATTCGAGGTATACATGACACTTCGCAATGAATATTATAACTTATAATGAAACATAGAATTGAGATTCGATATCGCGTTTTAAGAAGCATTAGAACTCTATTGGCTCGACGCGTAGACATCTGCAGACGCTATTTCCTAGCATGGAAGTGTCGCATTTACATTCATTTGAAGTGAATACGAGGTATACGTGACACTTCGCAATGAATATTATATCTTCTCATGAAACATAGCAGTGAGATGCGATATCGCGTTTTAAGAAGCATTAGAACTCTATTGCTACGATACGTAGACATCTGCAAACGCTATTTCCTAGCATGGAAGTGTCGCATTTACATTCGTTTGAAGTGAATACGAGATATACATGACACTCCGCAATGAATATTATATCTTATCAGGAAACATAGAAGTGAGATGCGATATGGCATTTTAAGAATCATTAGAACTCTATTGTTTCGACACGTAGTCATCTGGAAACGCTATTTCCTAGCAAGGAAGTGTCGCATTTACATCCCTTTGAAGTGAATTCGAGGTATACATGACACTTCGCAATAAATATTATATCTGATCATGAAACATAGAAATGAGATGCGATATCGCGTTCTAAGAAACATTGGATCTTTATTGCTGCGATACGTAGACATCTGCAAACGCTATTTCCTAGCATGGAAGTGTCGCATTTACATTCTTTTGAAGTGAATACGAGGTATACATGACACTTCGCAATGAATATTATATCTTATCATGAAACATAGGAATGAGGTGCTATATCGCGTTTTGAGATGCATTAGAACTCTATTGCTACGATACGTAGACATCTGCAAACGCTATTTCCTAGCAAGGAAATTTCGCACTTACATTCCACTGAAGTGTATACGAGGTATACATAACATTACACAATGAATATTATATCTTATTACGGAACATAGAAATGAAATACGACATCTCGTTTTAAGAAGCATTAGTACTCTATTGCTGTGATACGTAGACATCTGCAAACGCTATTTCCTGGCATGGAAGTGTGGCATTTACATTCATTTGAAGTGAATACGAGGTATACATGACACTTCGTAATGAATATTATACCTTATCATGAAACACAGAAGAGTGATGCGATATGACGTTTTAGGAAGCATTGGAACTCTATTGCTGCGATACGTAGACATCTGCAAACGCTATTTCCTAGCATGGAAGTGTCTTATTTACGTTCATTTGAAGTGAATACGAGGTATGCATGACACTTCGCAATGAATATTATATCTTATCATGAAACATAGAAGTGAGATGCGATATCGCGCTCTAAGAAGCATTAGAACTCTATTGCTACGATACGTAGACATCTGCACACGCTATTTCCTAGCATGGAAGTGTCGCACTTACATTCCACTGAAGTGAATACGAGGTATACATAACATTACACAATGAATATTATATCTTATTACGGAACATAGAAATGAAATACGACATCTCGTTTTAAGAAGCATTAGTACTCTATTGCTGTGATACGTAGACATCTGCAAACGCTATATCCTAGCATGGAAGTGTGGCATTTACATTCATTTGAAGTGAATACGAGGTATACATGACACTTCGCAATGAATATTATATCTTCTCATGAAACATAGCAGTGAGATGCGATATCGCGTTTTAAGAAGCATTGGATCTCTATTGCTGCAATACGTAGACATCTGCAAACGCTATTTCCTAGCATGGAAGTGTCGCATTTACATTCTTTTGAAGTGAATACGAGGTATACATGACACTTCGCAATGAATATTATATCTTATCATGAAACATAGGAATGAGGTGCTATATCGCGTTTTGAGAAGCATTAGAACTCTATTGCTACGATACGTAGACATCTGCAAACGCTATTTCCTAGCAAGGAAATTTCGCACTTACATTCCACTGAAGTGAATACGAGGTATACATAACATTACACAATGAATATTATATCTTATTACGGAACATAGAAATGAAATACGACATCTCGTTTTAAGAAGCATTAGTACTCTATTGCTGTGATACGTAGACATCTGCAAACGCTATTTCCTAGCATGGAAGTGTGGCATTTACATTCATTTGAAGTGAATACGAGGTATACATGACACTTCGCAATGAATATTATATCTTATCATGAAACATAGAAGTGAGATGCGATATCGCGTTCTAACAAGCATTAGAACTCTATAGCTACGATACGTAGACATCTGCAAACGCTATTTCCTAGCATGGAAGTGTCTTATTTACGTTCTTTTGAAGTGAATACGAGGTATACATGACACTTCGCAGTGAATATTATATCTGATCATGAAACATAGAAATGAGATGCGATATCTCGCTTTAAGAAGCATTAGAACTCTATTGCTACGATACGTAGACATCTGCAAACGCTATTTCCTAGGATGGGAGGGTCGCATTTACATTCTTTTGAAGTGAGTACGAGGTATACATAACACTCCATAATGAATATTATATCTGATCATGAAACATAGAAATTAGATGCGATATCTCGTTTAAAGAAGCATTAGAACTCTATTGCTACGATACGTAGACATTTGCAAAGGCTATTCCCTAGCATGGAAGGGTCGCACTTACATTCTTTTGAAGTGAGTACGAGGTATACATATCACTCCATAATGAATATTATATCTTATCATGAAACATAGCAGTGAGATGCGATATCGCGTTTTAAGAAGCATTAGAACTCTATTGCTACGATACGTAGACATCTGCAAAGGCTATTCCCTAGCATGCAAGGGTCGCATTTACTTTCTTTTGAAGTGGGTACGAGGTATACATATTACTCCGTAATGAATATTATATCTTATCATGAAACATAGCAGTGAGATGCGATATCGCGTTTTAAGAAGCATTAGAAATCTATTGCTACGATACGTAGACATCTGCAAACGCTATTTCCTAGCATGGAAGTGTCGCATTTACATTCATTTGAAGTGAATACCAGGTATACATGACACTTCGTAATGAATATTATACCTTATCATGAAACATAGAAGAGTGATGCGATATGGCGTTTTAGGAAGCATTGGAACTCTATTGCTGCGATACGTAGACATCTGCAAACGCTATTTCCTAGCATGGAAGTGTCGCATTTACATTCTTTTGAAGTGAATACGAGGTATACATGACACTTCGTAATGAATATTATACCTTATCATGAAACATAGAAGAGTGATGCGATATCGCGTTTTAGGAAGCATTGGAACTCTATTGCTGCGATACGTAGACATCTGCAAACGCTATTTCCTAGCATGGAAGTGTCGCATTTACATTCATTTGAAGTGAATACGAGGTATACGTGACACTTCGCAATGAATATTATATCTTCTCATGAAACATAGCAGTGAGATGCGATATCGCGTTTTAAGAAGCATTAGAACTCTATTGCTACGATACGTAGACATCTGCAAACGCTATTTCCTAGCATGGAAGTGTCGCATTTACATTCGTTTGAAGTGAATACGAGATATACATGACACTCCGCAATGAATATTATATCTTATCAGGAAACATAGAAGTGAGATGCGATATGGCATTTTAAGAATCATTAGAACTCTATTGTTTCGACACGTAGTCATCTGGAAACGCTATTTCCTAGCAAGGAAGTGTCGCATTTACATCCCTTTGAAGTGAATACGAGGTATACATGACACTTCGCAATAAATATTATATCTGATCATGAAACATAGAAATGAGATGCGATATCGCGTTCTAAGAAGCATTGGATCTTTATTGCTGCGATACGTAGACATCTGCAAACGCTATTTCCTAGCATGGAAGTGTCGCATTTACATTCTTTTGAAGTGAATACGAGGTATACATGACACTTCGCAATGAATATTATATCTTATCATGAAACATAGGAATGAGGTGCTATATCGCGTTTTGAGAAGCATTAGAACTCTATTGCTACGATACGTAGACATCTGCAAACGCTATTTCCTAGCAAGGAAATTTCGCACTTACATTCCACTGAAGTGAATACGAGGTATACATAACATTACACAATGAATATTATATCTTATTACGGAACATAGAAATGAAATACGACATCTCGTTTTAAGAAGCATTAGTACTCTATTGCTGTGATACGTAGACATCTGCAAACGCTATTTCCTGGCATGGAAGTGTGGCATTTACATTCATTTGAAGTGAATACGAGGTATACATGACACTTCGCAATGAATATTATATCTTATCATGAAACATAGCAGTGAGATGCGATATCGCGTTTTAAGAAGCATTAGAACTCTATTGCTACGATACGTAGACATTTGCAAAGGCTATTCCCTAGCATGGAAGGGTCGCACTTACATTCTTTTGAAGTGAGTACGAGGTATACATATCACTCCATAATGAATATTATATCTTATCATGAAACATAGCAGTGAGATGCGATATCGCGTTTTAAGAAGCATTAGAAATCTATTGCTACGATACGCAGACATCTGCAAACGCTATTTCCTAGCATGGAAGTGTCGCATTTACATTCGTTTGAAGTGAATACGAGATATACATGACACTTCGCAATGAATATTATATCTTCTCATGAAACATAGCAGTGAGACGCGATATCGCGTTTTAAGAAGCATTAGAACTCTATTGCTACGATACGTAGACATCTGCAAAGGCTATTCCCTAGCATGGAAGGGTCGCATTTACATTCTTTTGAAGTGAGTACGAGGTATACATATCACTCCGTAATGAATATTATATCTTATCATGAAACATAGCAGTGAGATGCGATATCGCGTTTTAAGAAGCATTAGAAATCTATTGCTACGATACGTAGACATCTGCAAACGCTATTTCCTAGCATGGAAGTGTCGCATTTACATTCATTTGAAGTGAATACGAGGTATACATGACACTTCGTAATGAATATTATACCTTATCATGAAACACAGAAGAGTGATGCGATATGACGTTTTAGGAAGCATTGGAACTCTATTGCTGCGATACGTAGACATCTGCAAACGCTATTTCCTAGCATGGAAGTGTCGCATTTACATTCTTTTGAAGTGTATACGAGGTATACATGACACTTCGCAATGAATATTATATCTTATCATGAAACATAGAAGAGTGATGCGATATCGCGTTTTAGGAAGCATTGGAACTCTATTGCTGCGATACGTAGACATCTGCAAACGCTATTTCCTAGCATGGAAGTGTCGCATTTACATTCATTTGAAGTGAATACGAGGTGTACATGACACTTCGTAATGAATATTATACCTTATCATGAAACATAGAAGAGTGATGCGATATCGCGTTTTAGGAAGCATTGGAACTCTATTGCTGCGATACGTAGACATCTGCAAACGCTATTTCCTAGCATGGAAGTGTCGCATTTACATTCTTTTGAAGTGAATACGAGATATACAAAACACTTCGCAATGAATATTATATCTTCTCATGAAACATAGCAGTGAGATGCGATATCGCGTTTTAAGAAGCATTAGAACTCTATTGCTACGATACTGTAACGTCAGGCGTACCGCCTGCCACCCTCCGGCGTCCACCTCATCATCCCCAGCATCCGTATCCGGAGCCCCTGCACACGGGCCACCCGCCGACTCGCCGTCCCTACAGAAGGAGACAAAGGTACGAGAGGGAAGAGGGATGCAGCATGCCGCGCCCACGCGCGATCTCAACACACGAGGGGGAGGACTTCACCCCGTATTACGAGGGCGAGGAGCTCTCCGACACGTACTGGGTCGAATCCCCAGCAATCACGAAGCCCTATACGTACTTCTCGTACATGTGGGATTAGAATAAGCACACTACTCACCTATGTACATACACACCAACACACACCTAGATTTAAGTGAATATATGTATATATTTTATTCATGCACGGTTATGTTCCGTTGCACTCGCGCGCACACTCGACGCTCGCGGCTCACGCTTAACGCGGGCCGCGCCCCACTCCGAACGGCCGCCCCACCACGAGGGCCGAGCGGCCGCCCTACTCCGACCGTCCGCCCCACCGCGAGGGCCCAGCGACTCGCGCGCCGCGCGACCCGAGGAGGTCGCGGACGCGAGATCCCAGAGTCAGTTCGCGTCTCATCTCCGAACCGGAGAGTTCCAATCTCACCTCCGAACGGGAGAGTTGGTATCTCATCTCCGAACTGGAGAGTTCGTATCTCATCTCCGAACCGAGGAGTTCTAATCCAGCATCCGAACGATGCACTTCCGATCCGAGCAATAGGCTCATTCGCAACGAGCAATTAGCTCTAATGCATTCGTCTCTATCCATACTCCCATAGCGGAGTCCATTCGATACTTTATACTATTTCTAATTCTCATTGTAATCGCTAGTCAGTAACTTAGAACTTAGTCAAGTGTATTTAGTATAGTGAAATCATAGAATATAGTTTATTTTTACCAGATTCAAAGTATCTTTATTCGAGTCCAAATACAATTCCTTAATTCTACTCCACGGGTACGCTCGCGATTATTCTATTTCTATATCTCATCTGCGATAGTCTTGAGGCTCGACGACTAGAGCGAACCAGCGCTTAGTTGCTCCATCCTCACTTCTACCGTATACAGAATATCTTGCGCCCAGGTTGATCCCGGTAAGCTAGAGCGAACCAACGCTTAGCCGCGCCGTACTCGACCGAAGTTCAAGTATTCTCGACGAGCCTTGCACCTCCGACAAAGCGTACACGACGCGCGGGGAGGAGAGAGTTTATTCGTCGTCTCGCTCGGGAATACGTGGGTGATGCACCAGAATATTCAATTTCCTGCGTTCGAGTCCTGGTACCTGTGAAGGAGGTTTCCTTCGCCGCACGACCCGTACCTCCGTTCCAGCCGTACGCCGCCGCCATCCCGGTTGCGGATCCAAGGCGCTCCAGGTACCTAGAAAGAGAAATCAGACAGCGGAATCAAGCCTTCGCAAGGTAAGTTTAGTGTTAATTACCGTTTTATCGAGTCCGAAACGCCAACGAACCCGGTCCGGACGCAATTCGCGTTATTTTCGGGAACGGTTACGACTTTGTGCCACCGTTGCGAGCGCAACCGCACCTCGGGACGTGACAATACGTAGACATCTGCAAACGCTATTTCCTAGCATGGAAGTGTGGCATTTACATTCATTTGAAGTGAATACGAGGTATACATGACACTTCGCAATGAATATTATATCTTCTCATGAAACATAGCAGTGAGATGCGATATCGCGTTTTAAGAAGCATTAGAACTCTATTGCTACGATACGTAGACATCTGCAAACGCTATTTCCTAGCATGGAAGTGTCGCATTTACATTCGTTTGAAGTGAATACGAGATATACATGACACTTCGCAATGAATATTATATCTTATCAGGAAACATAGAAGTGAGATGCGATATGGCATTTTAAGAATCATTAGAACTCTATTGTTTCGACACGTAGTCATCTGGAAACGCTATTTCCTAGCAAGGAAGTGTCGCATTTACATCCTTTTGAAGTGAATACGAGGTACACATGACACTTCGCAATAAATATTATATCTGATCATGAAACATAGAAATGAGATGCGACATCTCGTTTTAAGAAGCATTAGAACTCTGTTGCTACGATACGCAGACATCTGCAAACGCTATTTCCTAGCATCGAAGTGTCGCATTTACATTCATTTGAAGTGAATACGAGGTATACATGACACTTCGAAAGGAATATTATATCTTAGCATGAAACATAGAAGAGTGATGCGATATCGCGTTTTAGGAAGCATTGGATCTCTACTGCTGCGATACGTAGACATCTGCAAACGCTATTTCCTAGCATGTAAGTGTCGCATTTACATTCTTTTGAAGTGAATACGAGGTATACATGACACATCGCAATGATTATTATATCTTATCATGAAACATAGGTGTGAGATGCGATATCGCGTTTTAAGAAGCATTAGATCTCTCTTGCTACGATACGTAGACATCTGCAAACGCTATTTCCTAGCATGGAAGTGTCGCATTTACATTCTTTTGAATTTATTACGCGGTATACATAACACCCTACAATGAATATTATATCTTACCACGAAACATAGATATGAAATGCGACATCTCGTTTTAAGAGGCATTAGAACTCTATTGCTGCGATACGTAGACATCTGCAAACGGTATTTCCTAGCATGTAAGTGTCGCATTTACATTCCTTTGAAGTGAATACGAGATATACATGAGACTTCGCAATGAATATTATATCTTATCATGAAACATAGGAATGTGGTGCTATATCGCATTTTGAGAAGCATTAGAACTCTATTGCTAATATACGTAGACATCTGCAAACTCTATTTCCTAGCAAGGAAATGTCGCACTTACATTCCATTGAAGTGAATACGAGGTATACATAACATTACACAATGAATATTATATCTTATTACGAAACGTAGAAATGAAATACGACTTCTCATTTTAAGAAGCATTAGATCTCTACTGCTACGATACGTAGACATCTGCAAACGCTACTTCCTAGCATGGAAGTGCCGCATTTACATTCATTTGAAGTGAAAACGAGGTATACATGACACTTCGCTGTGAATATTATACCTTATCATGAAACATAGAAGAGTGATGCGATATCGCGTTTTAAGAAGCAATAGAACTCTATTGCTACGGTACGTAGACATCTGCAAACGCTATTTCCTAGCATGCAAGTGTCGCATTTACATTCTTTTGAAGTGAATACGACCTATACATGACACTTCGCAATGAATATTATATCTTGTCATGAAACATAGAAGTGAGATGCGATATCGCGTTCTAAGAAGCACTAGAACTCTATTGCTACGATACGTAGACATCTGCAAACGCTATTTCCTAGGATGGAAGGGTCTGTAACGTCAGGCGTACCGCCTGCCACCCTCCGACGCCCACCTCATCATCCCCAGCATCCGTATCCGGAGCCCCTGCACACGGGCCACCCGCCGACTCGCCGTCCCTACAGAAGGAGACAAAGGTACGAGAGGGAAGAGGGATGCAGCATGCCGCGCCCACGCGCGATCTCCACACACGAGGGGGAGGACTTCACCCCGTATTACGAGGGCGAGGAGCTCTCCGACACGTACTGGGTCGAATCCCCAGCAATCACGAAGCCCTATACGTACTTCTCGTACATGTGGGATTAGAATAAGCACACTACTCACCTATGTACATACACACCAACACACACCTAGATTTAAGTGAATATATGTATATATTTTATTCATGCACGGTTATGTTCCGTGCACTCGCGCGCACACTCGACGCTCGCGGCTCACGCTTAACGCGGGCCGCGCCCCACTCCGAACGGCCGCCCCACCACGAGGGCCGAGCGGCCGCCCTACTCCGACCGTCCGCCCCACCGCGAGGGCCCAGCGACTCGCGCGCCGCGCGACCCGAGGAGGTCGCGGACGCGAGATCCGAGAGTCAGTTCGCGTCTCATCTCCGAACTGGAGAGTTCCAATCTCATCTCCGAACTGGAGAGTTCGTATCTCATCTCCGAACCGAGGAGTTCTAATCCAGCATCCGAACGATGCACTTCCGATCCGAGCAATAGGCTCATTCGCAACGAGCAATTAGCTCTAATGCATTCGTCTCTATCCATACTCCCATAGCGGAGTCCATTCGATACTTTATACTATTTCTAATTCTCATTGTAATCGCTAGTCAGTAACTTAGAACTTAGTCAAGTGTATTTAGTATAGTGAAATCATAGAATATAGTTTATTTTTACCAGATTCAAAGTATCTTTATTCGAGTCCAAATACAATTCCTTAATTCTACTCCACGGGTACGCTCGCGATTATTCTATTTCTATATCTCATCTGCGATAGTCTTGAGGCTCGACGACTAGAGCGAACCAGCGCTTAGTTGCTCCATCCTCACTTCTACCGTATACAGAATATCTTGCGCCCAGGTTGATCCCGGTAAGCTAGAGCGAACCAACGCTTAGCCGCGCCGTACTCGACCGAAGTTCAAGTATTCTCGACGAGCCTTGCACCTCCGACAAAGCGTACACGACGCGCGGGGAGGAGAGAGTTTATTCGTCGTCTCGCTCGGGAATACGTGGGTGATGCACCAGAATATTCAATTTCCTGCGTTCGAGTCCTGGTACCTGTGAAGGAGGTTTCCTTCGCCGCACGACCCGTACCTCCGTTCCAGCCGTACGCCGCCGCCATCCCGGTTGCGGATCCAAGGCGCTCCAGGTACCTAGAAAGAGAAATCAGACAGCGGAATCAAGCCTTCGCAAGGTAAGTTTAGTGTTAATTACCGTTTTATCGAGTCCGAAACGCCAACGAACCCGGTCCGGACGCAATTCGCGTTATTTTCGGGAACGGTTACGACTTTGTGCCACCGTTGCGAGCGCAACCGCACCTCGGGACGTGACACGAAAGTTATTTTTGGTGACAGCGGTGGGATAGCCACGCGTTTCCTCCGGAAATTCCGCCGAAAGGAACCGCGAAACTAGATATGGCAACCCGGACTCCGACAAAAACGCGCCAGCAGACACAGCGAGCCGCCGCGATGGCCGATTCCGAACGCGAAAAACGCACTAGCAGAACGCTTGATTTCCAAGACGCTATCGCCGAGCCTCTTCCTAGTACCGCGCAACAAAATACTTCCGCGAAAAATACGAAAGCGACCGATCCGAGTAATGCCGCGTTGCTCCAGCAAATAGAAATTCTACGTCGTGAATTAGAATCTATTCGCAGAACGCCTGATTTAACGCGCGACGATACTGTTTCTCTAGATATTCCTCGGGGAAATCCGCTTTCCGGACATAATTCGAGCTCCGATTTCAATACAAATAGTTCGCAACACGACGAGCTATCACTTAAGCAGGCCCTCGAAGCTGTGCCGACATTCGATGGTCAGAACATTCCCATTCTTCAGTTTACCCGAGCGTGTAAACGCGCTTATGAGCTTATCCCTAATGGGTGCGAGCGAACCTTCACACGCCTGCTTAAGGGAAAACTCAAGGGTCGTGCCTACGCCGCGCTAGAAGACGAGCCGTGTTACACAATACTCGAATTAACGGACGTTCTTCGCAGCACATTTTGCTCCGTAAAATCAGCTCATCATTATCGGGGTGAACTTGCCAATATATTTATGCGCGCGAACGAGCACATTCTAGATTACATCGGTCGAGTAAAAGATCTTAGAACCGCTATAATTGATTGCGAAAGGCTTGCTCGACGAGACACACCGGAATCGCTCGATGACGTAGACGCGCTCACATTACAATGTTTTAAAGACGGTCTCATTCCGGAAATTCGAATGCAAATGACTATAAGTTCATTCGGTACATTGCGAGAAACGTTCGCTCGAGCGCGGGAGCTCTATCAAATGCACGAACGTGATTGCAACCGGCTAGGTAGATCGCGTGTCGCGCGACCAGAATCGCGCGAAAAACCAGCCGAAATTATTTGCCGAAAATGCAATAATATCGGACATTACGCGACCGAGTGTCGGCTCAGACCGCCATCGCCGTACCGACCGCAGGAATACTTGCGATCCAGGGACGTACCGCCTCCTACTCGAGGCCCCGCGTACGAACAACCGAGACAAATCGTAGCCAGGGACGCGCCCAAATTTTGTCGCTATTGCAAGACCCCGGGGCACGAAATAGGCGAGTGCCGAAAAAGGCAGTACAACAACGCGGTAAATAAAAATTCGGGAAACGACAATGGCCTCCGCACCCGCCGCGAGACAGGTGGCGAGGCCGCGCACCAAGTCCGTCCTCTCGCCGCGAACAACTCCAACGCGGAAATCGACGAAACGCCGCGATAAACATAACCGGAAAAACTAGCACGCCAAACGTAATTCTAAAATCCGATCTTCTAATTTCACCAACTCGCTTCATGGTGGACACTGGGGCGGAAATAAATATTATAAAACGTTCGGCTCTAAAAGCATCCGCGCGAATCGATAAGTCCGAGATCGTAATAATAACAGGGGTAACCGATGGCAAAACCGCAACCTTAGGGACGGTGAATCTTGTCATTTTCGGTCGCGTCGTCCCTTTTAATGTGGTCGAGGATGATTTTCCCCTTAAACCAAGCGGGATCCTCGGCTCCGGGTTCTGTATGGACGCAGAAATCTCTTTTCCAAATAAAATAATCAAATGGAATGGTAAGAGAATTCCTTTCGAAGACGATATCGAAACACTCGAGGAACCGTCACCGGACTCGAAAATAAAGCCTCTCCTATCGCCGAAACGTAAACAAGCGCCGCGCACGGAATCTATTCCCCCTCCGCCGCCGCGCCCGCCGCGTAAATCATCGCCTCCGCTGAAACGCGATGCAGCAACGAAATCGAAGCTTCGAACGCAAGACAAAGCAGCTCCTCCGAAGTCAGGAGACCGTATCTCCATTCCGCCGAGATCAAATATCGGTATCAAGGTCCGCGTAGTTAATTCGAACCTCGCGGAAGGTATAATTCCCCGTATCGATCTTGCGCCGGGTATATTTTTCGGAAACGCTCTCGTCAGAGTAATTCGGGGCAAAGCGGTAACTCGAATAATTAATTCATCCGACCGCGCCGTCGAAATCGCGTTACCAGAAATCGTACTTGAGCCCGCGCAAATCATGACTCCCCTCCACGAGGAGGATAGTCCGTCGCTGTATCCGGTTTTTTCTAAATCTACTAAATCTAACGTATCCGCCGTACCGATCGGCTCATCCCAAAAAGGGAAAACTTCTATTTCTTTCTCGAGTCAGACACCATATTCGACACTCGAAACTCCTCCTTCGCGTTGCAAAATCGCGAATGTTCAACAGATCTCTTATGCTCAGGCGGTTAAAAATAATATACAACAGGCGCCGTTAAAACAAACATCGAAATCCGCCAATCCTTCGAAATCTCGCCTAGACCGAATTCTTAGTCTCCTCCGTCTCGACCACCTCAACGCAGAGGAAAGAGAGCACGTCGTCCGTCTCGTTCAAAGCACGCAGGAGCTTTTTCACATTGAGGGGGATAAATTAGGACATACGTCAGCAACCACGCACAAGATTCCAACCGTCGACGACCGCCCCGTCAATGTGAAACAATACCGTTTCCCACCAGCTCATAAGGAGGAGATTCGACGACAAGTCGACAAATTTTTACAAAATGGTGTCATCTCTCCGTCAAAATCACCATATAATTCGCCATTGTGGGTTGTCCCAAAGAAACCGGACTCCTTGGGCAACAAGCAATGGCGCGTCGTCATCGACTACCGCGCACTCAATGAGAAATCTGTCGCCGATGCCTATCCCCTCCCTTGCATTACCGAGATACTTGATCAGCTCGGGAGTGCGAAGTATTTTAGTACATTCGATCTCGCGAGCGGATTTCACCAGATCCCAATGGAGCCCGCCGATGCTCCCAAAACCGCTTTTTCGACGCCTCACGGGCATTATGAATTTAAAAGAATGCCATTCGGATTAAAAAATGCGCCAGCGACGTTCCAACGACTTATGGACAATGTCCTGTCCGGTCTCCAAGGGAACGAAATTTTCGTCTATTTGGACGACATTGTTATCTACGCTAGCTCTCTTCAAGAACATCGACTTAAATTCGAGAAATTAACTCAACGGCTCAAAGAAGCTAATTTAGTATTGCAGCCGGATAAGTGCGAATTCTTGAGGAGAGAAGTAAGCTATTTGGGTCATATTATCAGTGAGCACGGTGTAAAACCTGACCCTGCGAAAATTAGCGCCGTCAAAAATTTTCCGCGCCCGCGCAACGCGAAACAGATCAAACAATTCCTCGGGCTCGCGGGGTACTACAGGCGGTTCATCGCAAATTTTTCTAACATTGCTAAGCCTCTTACAAATTTGTTAAAAAAAGACGCGCCCTTTGTATGGCGTAACGAGCAAGAGAATTCATTCGTCAAACTCCGAGATTGCCTATGCGAAGCGCCTATCTTGCAGTACCCCAACTTTAAACAACCATTCGTGATAACGACCGACGCGTCCGCCGAAGCTATTGGTGCTATCTTGAGTCAAGGACCAATAGGCCGCGACTTGCCAATCGCGTACACGTCGCGACTGTTAAACGCTGCGGAGAAAAACTACTCCACGATCGAGAAGGAGTGTCTGGCGATTGTCTACGCCGTCCATTACTTTCGTCCATACATATACGGTAATCAATTCAAACTCGTTACCGACCATCGACCGTTAGTGTGGATGAATTCGGTCAAGGACCCGTCAAGTAGACTCGTACGGTGGAGGCTTAAGTTAGCGGAATTTGACTACGAGATGGTCTATAAAAGTGGAAAAACGAACCTTAATGCGGACGCATTGTCGCGGAATCCCGCTCAAATTTTTCCGCTCTCGTATTCAGAAAACTCGGAGGACGACATCTTCGATGTGCCTCCGGAAACCCGTAAAAAGTATACCACACTAGCGCCTCCTCCTACTCCGGTAACATCAGAACCTGAATTACCGACTCCAGGCACGTCCTTCCGTACCAACACAGCACCACCTCCGCAAGTCGCCAGCGACAGCACCGACTTCTATACTCCTGCTCCAAATGAATTTTTCCGACGCGAACCTCTATTTAATTTCAGCCGTGACGCATTATCAACGCGACGAGACAATGTAGTTGTCTTCGTCACGCAATCTGGGCACCCCTATGACACGGGCGCCAAAGATCTAGCAAACGCTGAAAAATTCCTCCTAAACAAAAATCACGTCCTTACCAAAGCCAAAGTCATACAAATCGGAAACGAATTCCAAATCCAGCTTCCAATCATCGAACATTCCACCAGATCAATCAATTTCCAGACCGTAATAGAAACATTCAGATCCTTGTGCGACGTTGTAAACGAATTACAATTACAAACATTTAGTATCGCACAAACCTATCTAGACTCCGTATCCTGGTCCCGAATCCAGAAAATCCTTCAAGACCTGTTTTACGAAACAACTGTCCAGATTACGGTCTGCCAGGGCCTCATTAAAACCCCTTCGGTCGAAGAGCGACTGAAAATAATAAGAGAAAACCACGACTCCCCTGTGGGAGGTCACAAAGGGGTTAATAAAACTTATTCTCGCATCAGACAACAATACTTTTGGCCAAACATGAAAACACAAATACAAGAATATATTGGCAAATGTAAAAGTTGTCAGACAGAGAAACTGGTCCGGGTAAAGACCAGACAGCCTCTCACTTTAACCGACACCCCTGGCAGGGCATTCGATAAGATTTCAATGGACGTAATGGGTCCTCTTCCCGAAACTTCCGACGGTTATACGAGTATCCTCACGATCCAAGATCTCCTCACTAAATACTCAGTCGCAGTTCCTCTCAAAACCACCACCGCAGTAGACATTGCCGAAGCTTTAATAAAAGAATTCATTTGTAAGTTCGGATGCCCGAAAGGCATACTCACGGACCAAGGTTCGAACTTTATAAATAGCTTGATTAAAGCCATAGCAATCAAATTCCGTATTAAGCAATACAAGTCCACTGCGTTCCATCCACAAACAAACGGGTCCGTTGAACGATCTCACCACGTCCTGGCCGAATATCTGAAGCATTACATAGAGTCGAGTAACGATTGGGTGAATTGGTTACCGTATGCAATGTTTTCATACAACACCAGTGTGCACGAGGGTACATTATACACCCCACACGAACTAGTGTTCGGCAGGATAGCTAGGACGCCGTCAGCCACTCCTTTTCAGGACAGCTCTGATAACGAAACTTATAGCGACTATCTTATACAACTTCAGGAGAAAATCTCGAAATCTCAGGATTTGGCTAAAGCCAATCTAGACAATGCGAAACGCCGTTCTAAATATTATTATGACCGAAATCTCAATGTCCAAAACTTCGAGGTAGGCCAATGGGTCTATCTTTTAAAAGAGCCGAACAAACATAAGTTCCAGGCACAATACTCTGGACCGTACCGTATCCTCGAAATTTTGGGCAACTGTAATGTTAAGCTAAATGTAAAAGGGCGCCATAAAATTGTTCATACGAACAAAATCAAAATTTGTAAACGAATGCATAGTATGCAGAGTGTGGATGCTAGTGAAAGAAAAGTGCGAAAAACTGAAAATGAAGTCAGTGAGAGCAGTGACATTCAAACGAACGCTGAAAGTGAAAGCGACGAAAGTGCCTGCAATCCGAAGGAAGCCCGCAGTCACGGTCCAATCTCCAAACGTTATCGCCAGGATCAACCAGGCGAAAAACCTCAGATTCCGCAGCATCCAGCCGACAGGACCAAGAGAAGGATCCAGCATCCCGAAATCTACCCAACAGACAAGAGATCTCGGCATGGCCGAGATTCTTTTTCCAAGGGGGGTGGTGTAACGTCAGGCGTACCGCCTGCCACCCTCCGACGCCCACCTCATCATCCCCAGCATCCGTATCCGGAGCCCCTGCACACGGGCCACCCGCCGACTCGCCGTCCCTACAGAAGGAGACAAAGGTACGAGAGGGAAGAGGGATGCAGCATGCCGCGCCCACGCGCGATCTCCACACACGAAGGGGAGGACTTCACCCCGTATTACGAGGGCGAGGAGCTCTCCGACACGTACTGGGTCGAATCCCCAGCAATCACGAAGCCCTATACGTACTTCTCGTACATGTGGGATTAGAATAAGCACACTACTCACCTATGTACATACACACCAACACACACCTAGATTTAAGTGAATATATGTATATATTTTATTCATGCACGGTTATGTTCCGTGCACTCGCGCGCACACTCGACGCTCGCGGCTCACGCTTAACGCGGGCCGCGCCCCACTCCGAACGGCCGCCCCACCACGAGGGCCGAGCGGCCGCCCTACTCCGACCGTCCGCCCCACCGCGAGGGCCCAGCGACTCGCGCGCCGCGCGACCCGAGGAGGTCGCGGACGCGAGATCCGAGAGTCAGTTCGCGTCTCATCTCCGAACTGGAGAGTTCCAATCTCATCTCCGAACTGGAGAGTTCGTATCTCATCTCCGAACCGAGGAGTTCTAATCCAGCATCCGAACGATGCACTTCCGATCCGAGCAATAGGCTCATTCGCAACGAGCAATTAGCTCTAATGCATTCGTCTCTATCCATACTCCCATAGCGGAGTCCATTCGATACTTTATACTATTTCTAATTCTCATTGTAATCGCTAGTCAGTAACTTAGAACTTAGTCAAGTGTATTTAGTATAGTGAAATCATAGAATATAGTTTATTTTTACCAGATTCAAAGTATCTTTATTCGAGTCCAAATACAATTCCTTAATTCTACTCCACGGGTACGCTCGCGATTATTCTATTTCTATATCTCATCTGCGATAGTCTTGAGGCTCGACGACTAGAGCGAACCAGCGCTTAGTTGCTCCATCCTCACTTCTACCGTATACAGAATATCTTGCGCCCAGGTTGATCCCGGTAAGCTAGAGCGAACCAACGCTTAGCCGCGCCGTACTCGACCGAAGTTCAAGTATTCTCGACGAGCCTTGCACCTCCGACAAAGCGTACACGACGCGCGGGGAGGAGAGAGTTTATTCGTCGTCTCGCTCGGGAATACGTGGGTGATGCACCAGAATATTCAATTTCCTGCGTTCGAGTCCTGGTACCTGTGAAGGAGGTTTCCTTCGCCGCACGACCCGTACCTCCGTTCCAGCCGTACGCCGCCGCCATCCCGGTTGCGGATCCAAGGCGCTCCAGGTACCTAGAAAGAGAAATCAGACAGCGGAATCAAGCCTTCGCAAGGTAAGTTTAGTGTTAATTACCGTTTTATCGAGTCCGAAACGCCAACGAACCCGGTCCGGACGCAATTCGCGTTATTTTCGGGAACGGTTACGACTTTGTGCCACCGTTGCGAGCGCAACCGCACCTCGGGACGTGACAGGTCGCATTTACATTCTTTTGAAGTGAGTACGAGGTATACATAACACTCCATAATGAATATTATATCTTCTCATGAAACATAGCAGTGAGATGCGATATCGCGTTTTAAGAAGCATTAGAACTCTACTGCTACCGTACGTAAACATCTGCAAACGCTATTACCTAGCATGGAAATGCCGCATTTACATTCTTTTGAAGTTAATACGAGGTATACATGACTCTTCGCAATGAATATTATATCTTATCTCGAAACATAGATGTGAGATGCGATATCGCGATTTAAGAAGCACTAGAACTCTATTGCTACGATGCGTAGACATCTGCAAATGTTATTTCCTAGCAAGGAAGTGTCGCTTTTACATTCTTTTGACGTGAATACGAGGTAAACATAA